>NC_056743.1:934636120-934676120 GCF_019279795.1 Protopterus annectens
GTGGTATCGGTAGAATATGCTCACAAAGGAAAGCCTTGGGGGTACTGCTCTGATCACAGGAGCTTCCAGGTGTTAGGACAAAAAATTTGGGAAAAGACTAAACAAAAGATAATACAAAATCTGAGAAAATGGAAGCCTTTTTATATGGATAGTAAGATACAAGCAGTTAAAATGTTTATACTACCATTAGTCTTATACACAGGTCAGGCATATATTTATCAACCAGAGGAGAAGCTGTAGATATTAATTAATACAGAGCTGAAGGACTTTATCTAGGATGGGAAGGCAGCAAGTGTTAAATGGGATAAGCAGATTCTTCCAGTAGAACAGGGCAGATTGGGATTACCAGATTTGAAGGGCTATTTCACAGCTACAAAGTTGAGGCTCCTATACATAGCACAAGTAGAAAACTAATTCAAAGTGGAAAGGGATGATGAAACAGGGGGAAGTGCAAAGTGGAAAGGGATGATGAAACAGGGGGAAGTGCAAGAAATAAGGAGACTGGGATTTTAGATACAGGCTTTTAAGGAGGACAACGATAATCATAGAGATTATAGCTATAAAGTACCAGAAAATATCCTAAGAACTAAGCCGACACGGGAATGGAGAAAGGAGATTCTGCCTATACAGATGACTGCGATTAGGGTTATAGACAGTAGGCAAGAGGATGCTGGAATTTGTTGGAGAAAAATGGCAAAGGAACCAAGGTATTGGGGTCAAGTAACTAGGGAAGGAAAGATGACAGACTGGGAAGATGCCAAGAATATTTTGGACTGCAGGTTTGAGATTGCCTTCCCTCTCAAGGATCGAAATCAGAGTATAGGCAAAGAGAAAGAAATAGGGGGAGGTCCTAAATGAAAGACCAGCACTGGCAGAGATTTTAGTACATTCTACAACAGAAACTGCAATTAAAAAAAGGAATAATTAGTAGAGCATATAAAATATTGCATGATAACTATAAGAATCAAAGGAGGTTAGAAAGGATTGAGGAAAGAGAATGGATAAGCAATTCAAAGCAATAATGGGTGGAAATATGTAAGTCTCCCAAATATATAACAAAATCTAGAAGATTTAGGGGTTTTGCTTGGAAATGTTTACATAGATATTTTTATACCCCAAATAGACTCCAGAGAATGTTTTCCTCAGATAGAGAGCAAATGTTGAAGGTGTGACGGGGAAGAAAGAGGTAATTAGGAATACATTTTCTGGGAGTACAGTGAGTTGGTGGACTTTAAGGATTCCCTGCGGGATGCACTGTCGGAGATGCTGGGTGGGCAGATTGGTGTGACGAGGGAGATAATTTTTCTGAGCTATGATACAGAATCAGAATTGCCTAGACATGGTAAGGCCTTGCTGCATCTAATTAAGGTGGCTGCCAAAAAAAAAAAAATAATTAGAAAATCAAAATCTAACCCAGTGCTACTTGAAGAAGCGAATATAATAAGAGATAAAACTGGAATGGAGATCTTTAGAAAAGGGTAGTAGCGAACAACATAGGAAAAATGGGAATTGTGGGAAGAATACATACAGAGAAGGAATGAGGTTTAAAAGAAGGCAGGACTTAAATGAGCTATATAATGTCCGACTGAAAATGATTGGGTAGATAAGTGATGTATAATGTTTGCAACTGGGAATGTGTCACTATGGTTTGTGATGTAAAATGCTTGCAACTAGAATTGTGTTGGTGTAGCATGTTTTCATTTATATAAATATATGATTGCTCGAATCGTAAGTAATGGTTTAATACAGATGTTTGTTTAGAAAAAGGGCAGGAATTGAATAATTCACATACTGTAGCTTAGGCTGTATGATATATAGCAATATATATGAAGTATGTTTGTAAACGGGTACTTGTTAATGCAGTTTAATTACTTTTATACAAATGCAAATTTGCCTATGTCAAAAGTGATAATTCAATAAATGTGTTTAAAAAAGAGATACCTGGGAGCATTATTTTGCGAATCTAATAAGTAGACAGATTAAGAATTCCTTACAGATTACTCTGTCAAAAATACTGGGTGAGCAAATGGCTATAAGGCTGCTTTTTTGGAGCTGGAACACCGACTCTAAATTGCCTAGAAGTAATAAGGCCTTAAGTTTAATTATGTGAGCTGCCAGAAACAGCTAGAAAATGGTAATCAAAGTTTAAACCAACTGTGTTTAGAAAAAGTGAATCTTGTAAATGAGATAAAAGAACTGGAAGAGGGAACTTTAGGAAAAGGAAGGAGCAAATTACAAACAAATAAGTAGAAATTGTAGGAACAATAGACAAATAAATAGAAATTGCAGGAACAATAGAGGCAGATTAAATCGTCAGATGGAAGAAGACTGAAGTTTAAGGGACGGCAGGAATTTAGCCATATATGTAATGTTGGACTGATGCAAAAAAAAAAACATGTGATGTACAATTTAAGTTAATGGAAAATGTGTTAATACGGTTTCTTTTCTTTTGGGTTAATGTATGCCTAAGTCTTAAATGATAATGTAATGAAGGTGTTTTAAAACAGAAATAAAGTTACAGCACAAGAATAAAGGTGACCCTAAAAACTAAATCACTGATTTATCAAAAACATGCATCTTACATTTAGCATTTTTTGAATTCAGTGTCAATACACCTTTTTTGCTCTTGTCATTTTCTTACCTAACAAGACCCCTTAAGTAGAAAAGCATATGCAAGAGGTTTATTACTGCCATTAAGCATGTTAGCTTGCTAGTATCAATAATGCCTGTTCAAAAAAACAAAAACAGACTGACAAAACCCCAAAACTCCCATTAGAAATAGAGTGTGTGTGTGTGGGGGGTCCCTATTCAATTCAGGTTTCCACTGCTGGATATTCTACCTGAACTAGAATCAGTTTTTTCAGGACATCATGTAGGCTTTTTTCTGATTATATCAAACAGTCTGTTATCTGCTGTAACTCAGAGGCAACAGATTCCCAGAAACATACACAAGCCTCCAACAAGGTTTGACTGTCAAGACCACTTCAGCTTAGATGTTCCTGGCACACTTCCTCTGTCCTCCCTGCCTTTCTTACTAGACTGAAACTCCGTCAACTCAGCAACACAAACTTATACCAGCAGGATAACCCACTGTTCGTGTTACAGTAGCACACATACCATAATTACTCATCTAATTTATTGAAGTAATTTAACATTTTTACAAAATATGTTCTGCATAAATTAGATGTACAATACACTATACTACGATCTTTTAATGCAAACAGCTTAGTACTGAGACAGAATATTTAATGTCAACATAGGAAGTATGGTAATGGGTGGAGGAAGAGGGAAGATACTTTCCGCACATTATCTTAGTCCAGAACTTAAAGAAATATTTACCAGAAAAGCTTTCAACAAACTGTAAAACTTCATGCTCTTCTAGTAACGTACCTTTAAGCCCAATTCTTGAAAAACAGGACATGCGATAACTATCCACAGTGGTCACAGAACTCTGACACCGCAAATTCTTAGCCCCTCTGCCAGTCTGGGAAAAAAGTATACTGCCTTAGTTGAGTGTAAATGTAAATCAGAAACTGGCAAAAATGCCCAAGAAAAATAAATGGAAAACTATCAAACAAAAACAAAAGTTAAATACTTACCATAATGATAGATCCATGTTGTCTGTCCCCATTTGGTTCAACCTGTGGGACTTTGGATCAAACAGTGGTCAGTTCTAAACTCCTTAGCCCACTTGCTGCCAACTCCCCACTCCTCCTTCAGCTCCCCAGATAGAGTTTACCACATGAAGTCAAGAAAGAAACAAAATTCCGAAAATGCAACTTCCCGAAACAGATTATGACAACCAAGGTGAATGGGAGCAATGTCCACTCATCTTAGGAGGAAAGATTCGCCAGGTCAACAAGAAGGTGGGGGATAGGAGGGAGGGAAAGTTGAACCAGATGGAGACAGACAAGACTGATCTAAAATTATGGCAAGTACATGTATCCAGTGTTGTCTGCTCTGTCTGGCTTCAACCTGTGGGATAGAGTCCCCAGCCATAGGGAGGAACTAAGGAAGGATATTATGCAGCATAGTGAAGTCAAAGGAAGCTCTGGCTTTAGAATGGCTATCTAGCATATAATGAGACACAGTGTGGTGACCCAGCCAAATAGCAGCTGCACAAATATCATTCATTGACAAGCTAGATATAGGAAAGCAGCAGATGTAGCCATAGCCCTTTGACCCTTAGTCTTGTGTGGAAGAGTCTTGCCTTTCAAAGAATATGCAAACAAAATACAACCTGGCAGCCACTTGGATAAAGTTACTTGGACACAGGTAAGTCCAGCCTGGATTTCGAAAAGGAGACAAAATCTGACTGCATGTTCTGGCAGCTTTGGTACGTTCCAAATAAAATCTATATTGTCTATGTACCAACAAACAATGCAAGAGGTATTCACCTTTATTGGAGAAACTGGGAAAAACACAGGAACGTGAATAGAACTGTTAAGGTTATTCCCGGAAGCTACCTTTGGCAGAAAAGAAGGATTCATACAAAGAGAAACCCTGTCTTTATGGACCAACAAATATGGAAAGGAAGAGCTTGCAACTCTGAAATCCCTCTTGCAGAAGTAGCAGACACCAAAAAAGTACAGTTGTGTACCCTTACCATAAATGTAGATGTTCGAGTGTATTCACTGTTGCAGTCATTACATTTGGGTAATCTGCTGGCAGGTTGCCCTCAGTCGGCCTGAATTCCAAAGTCTTGGGTCCTGCGTCAGTTGCCGTCTCCTCTTCCATGACGTCAGAGGTATAAAATATGCAGCCAACGCCATTTTCTTTAGTTTTTCTTGCCCCAGATGACAGGTGCCCCCAAAAAGGTAGCAAAAAAAAAAAAAAAATATATATATATATATTGATATATATATATATATATATATATATATATATATATATATACACATGCATCAATATAAACTTTACTTTCATCTACAAGCAAATACACCACATAGGTTGTAGAAGATAGAGAATGAAAGATAAACTCCAGAATGAAAGGGGGATGGCGGGAGGGTAACTGGGACTGCAACAGTGAATACACTCGGACATCTACATTTATGGTAAGTGTACACAACTGTACTATGTTCTTCGTGTTTCACTGTTGCAGTCATTACATTTGGGTAGAATCCCAAAGCTATGGTTGGGAGGCTGGAGCTAAACAGCATTAGGTGCGGCTATAAGGCCCTGCAGAACTGCAGTGGCAAAACCTGCCCTGGACTTAGAGTAGAGAGGAAATGATAATGCTTTGTAAAGGTGTGAACAGAACTCCAAGTAGCAGCCTCTAGAATGTCTTTGGTTGGTACTCCTCTGAGAAAGGCTGCTGAAGTAGCTGCAGCTCTGGTGGAATGAGACCCAATGCCCTTGGGCACTGGTTTACCATGGTGTAAGTAGCAGAAACGGATGCAGTCGCTTATTCACTTTGAAATTTTCTGCTTTGAAATAGCCTTGCCTTCTGATCCTGCAGCATATGTTACTAGTAATTGCTCAGTTTTTTTTTTAGAGCTTTAGTCCTGCTCAAGTAGAATCTTAGCTGTCTGTGTACATCCAAGGAATGCAGAATTCTCTCCCCCTTGTTCTGTAGATTTGGATAAAAGGTTGGCAGATTAACTGTTTGGTTAAGAGCCACACTGGAAACCCCCTTAGGCATAAATGTAGGATTTGTCCTCAGAGACACCCTGTCTTGGTAAAATATGATAAAAGGCTCTACAGCCATGAGGGCCTGTAGCTCTGAAACTCTTCTTGCTGAAGTAATTGCTAGTAGCAGTGCTGTTTTCCATGATAAGAACTTCATATCAGCGGTAGCAGCTGGTTCAAATGGAGGCAGGGTGAGCTTTTCCAACATATAACTGAGGTCCCATGCAGGTAATGGTGATCTGCTAGGAGGTCTTAAATTTTTGGCTCCTCTAAGATGCTGCTTTAAAAGGATGAGAAAAGATTGGTGGCTCTGTGTTGTAATGAGCCAAAATGACAGAGGCATGGATTTTAATTGATGAGAAAGATAGGCCTTTGTCAAGCATCTCAGTTAAGTATTGTAATATCGGAGGAATATTTAGTTCTGCTGTATCAGTTCCTTGTGCTTGATTCCAAGCACAGAATCTCTTTCATTTATCAGCATAAGATTTTCTAGTACTAGGCCTTCTGGCTTCCAAAATGACATCCATCACAACTTTACTGAGAGGAGTTGTTTGTATAACTACATGATCAGCCATGCCGCCAGGTTCAGTGTGTGGAGTTGATTGTGCAGGATCAGATTGTTTTGCTGGGACAGTAGTTGAGGTCTTTGAGGTAAGGTCCAAGCTGGGTATTGAGACAAGTTCCTTAGGACTGAGTACCAGTATTGGCAGGGCCAGTCCGAGGCAATTAGTATCTTTGGTTTCTCTTGTTTGACTTTTAGGAGGACCTTGGGAAGAAGGGGTAGAGGAGGTAAGGTGTAAACCGATAGGTTTTTCCAACTGAAGGATAGGGCGTCCACTTTCCATGCTTGTCTGTGATAAGTCCTTGTGCAGAATCTTTTCAATTGATAATTTTGAGGAGAGGCAAATAGATCTATGTCTGGGCTCCCCCATTTCTCTGTTATCATGCTGAAGACTTGTGGATTTAGTTTCCACTCATGAGGGTCCATAAGGTTTCTGCTTAAATCATCTGCCAGAGTATTTTGCTTTCCTGGCAGGAATTGAGCTTGAAGATGTTATTATGTAGGTCAAAGCTGTGTCCACAGTGTCAAGGCTAATCTGCAAAGGGGGTATGAGTGTGTGCACCCTTGCTTGTTTATATACCACATAACCGTGGTGTTGTCCGTCTTTATTAGTAGTCCTGGATGAAGTAAGTCCTTGAAGGCTGTTAGGGCATTATGAACAGCTAGCATCTCTTTCTGGTTGATATGTAGATGCATTTGTTTTGGGGTCCATATGCCCTGAATGCATCTTCCTGCCATGTGGGCCCCCCCAGGCATAATCTGATGAGTCTGTTGTTGAGGTTTGGCTGGCAGGGGGTAGAGTGAAGGCCCGCCCCATGTTTTGGTGACATATCTTTGCCCACCATAGAAACTCCTGTTGTACGCAGGGAATGAGAGGAATCATTGTTTTTAGACTGCAAGAATGTTGACTCCATAGACTTGTTGGGTACCATTGAAGTTGGCTCATATGCAGTCTTGCATATGGAATCAGTAGGATGCAGGATGCCATGAAGCCCAAAGCCTGCAGAATTTGTCTTGCAGACAACTGGGTTTTGTTGCCATCAGTTTGAAGTAAGTAGTCAGTTGCCTTTGCTTGTCTGGCGTGAGGTAAGCCATCTGGGCAGTTGTATTCAAGCTTGCACCCAGGAATGTTATATTTTGAAAGGGTATCAGTTGTGATTTCTTTTCGTTTATAGTGTACCCTAGGCATGTTAGAAGCCTTTTCACAAATGCCAGGTGTTGAAGAATGTCCTTGTTCTCTGCTTGAATGAGACAGTCATCCAAATAAGGGTATTTGTATACTTTTTTGTCTGGAAAATGCAATTACTGGTGCCAGGCACTTTGTGAAGACCCTGGGCGCAGTAGATAAGCCAAAGGGCAGTGCAGAGAATTGGTAATGCATTAAGCCAGCCTTGAATCTGAGATATCTTCTGCACGATTGTCTTATTGGGACATGCAGGTATGCCTCTTTTAGGTCTAATGTTACTAGCCAAGCATTCTTACCCAGCATGGGCAGAAGCTGCTGCAAAGTCAGCATTTTGAATTTTGGAATGTCCAGGTATGTGTTCAAAATTGATAAATCCAGTATTGGCCGCCAGGCCTTGTCCTTTCTGGGTACCAAGAACAGTCTTGAGTAAAAACCTTGTCCTTTTTCCTGTTCTGGTACTGGTTGAATGGCCCCCATTATCCATGAGGGACGTAACGTTTCTGTGCATCTGCCAATTGATTTTTGAGCAGATATGGCCAACCGTTTGCCATTGGTAGAGTGTGGAAATGAAATCTGTATCCCTGTGATACTATGTTATTAACTGCCAATTCTGAGCAAAAAGTGCTAATTTTCCCCTAAGGGTGCTGCCAAAAGATAAGTGCATGGTGTAGGCAGAGGGAAGTCATTGGGACTGTTTTCTGTAGGTTTGCGCTTTATCTCCTCCTGATTTGGAGGTAGATGCGCCCCATTGATTTGACCTGCATGAATCTTGCGCCCGGTATCTGTAACCCTTTGGGCATCTGGATTTGCCCCTTTGAGCTCTGTTTGACACAGGAAAGGACCACTTTTTTATAGGCCAGTGTCTACTGAATCTTGCTGGCTGCACTTGTAAGAAGTCTTTAACAGTTTGCATAGACTTAGCTTTGTCTTCCATTTTCTTTAAAACCTCTTCTGCCTTAATACCAAACAGAGCATCATGCTGTAAAGGTGCATCTAGTAATTTAGCTTTAACATGATCAGGCAAATTTTGTTCCTTTAGCCAGGCATGCCTCCTAATCACAGATCCAGTAACTGCAGCCCTGCAGGAGGCCTCTAAGGAGTCAAAACCACATTGCAAAGTATGCTTTCCAACCTGTTCAGCTGCATGGAGTAATTCCTGCAATTCTTTATTTTCTGCACATTCAGAAATAATAATTTTCTGTTTCAGCAATCCCATAACATGTTGTCGATACTTAAGCATATGAAATTGACAGTTTAAGGCTCTGGTTGCCAAGGTTGCAGATGTATAAACCTTTTTTCCCCCATCTGTCCAGTGCCCTTGAATCTCTGTCAGAGGGGGTAGGATTTTTTGCTGTTGAGGCCTTAACACCCTTTGAACCCTGTGAAATAGTTTCAGGATCAGCAGCAGGGTTTCTAAATAAAAATGTATGCGAGTCAGGGACCCTGTAATATCGGTCAGGCTTACTGGGAGCCAGAGGTAAGGAGCCAGGGGTCAAGATGGACTCTGAAAACAGATCATCCACAATGTCTAAAATAGGGGGAATGGCCAAAGACCTGTGCTGAGGAAGAAGAAATAAATCCCTGAGCCTCTTTTTTGATTCTGAGAAGTCTTGACTCTCCCAGTGAAAATGCTCCCTCAAAGTATGCAAGGTTTCCCCAAATGAATAATCCTCAGCAGGAGAAGCAGATTGTATAGACTCCTCTGCATCAGAATCCTCATAGGGAGGTACAGATAATTCCGGATCAGAAAAGGAATCAGAAGAAATAGAAACCAGATCTGAAGATTCATAATCAGTGTCTTGCCTAGGCCTCTTATCTGGAGGGGGATGGGTACCCCTGATCAAGGTAATAAGGTCTTCAGCCATTTTGATCATCTGTTTTTTAGGCATAGAGGCCTGGGCACGTGGCTCATGCATCGTTTTTTTAGTTTTAGAAGTTGCTTTTGTCTTTGGTTTTGCAGCTGTCGTCAGTTTGATATACAAATGCTGAGGCCTGAATACACCCTCAGAAGCCGGTGCCTGCTCAGCAGCTCCTGACCCATTCGAGGGAGATACATCCATCGGTCCAATACCTTGAGTATCTTGCGGCATGCCAGACTCCACATGGGTGTTGGTAGAGGCCTGCGACTCGAAGGTAGCGGGTATCAGGGGCTGCGAAAGCACCTCCCTGAGTACCGGCGGAACCGGCGACTGGCTTAGGAGAAGCTTCGTCGTCTGTTTCGGATCTTGACTGCCTTTCTCTGTCCTTTTCTTTGCGTTTTATGTACTCCGGTAGTCGGACTGCTATGAGACATTTCTGGGTAGTTAAATCTGTTTCCAAAATACTTTGAGGCAAAAATATACAGCCGCTTAATAGTGCGTTGGTTAAATCTAGCACAAAACCGACAGCCAGGCACATTGTGATCAGGGCCTAGGCAAGGAATACAGTATAAATGGAAATCCTTATGAGGTATTTGCTTCCCACAAGTAATACAATTATTAACTTTTTCTGACATTGGTATGGAGCAAGAAAAAAGTTTCCCCAATGGGGTACTTAGCTTTAGTGAAGACTTAGGTTCTGAAACTCAAACTCGAATATTTCAGTAGTCGGCCGACCGGCACTTGCGAAATGCTTCTGCTTCGGGCACCGCACGGCAAGAAAGACCAAAGACAATGGCATCGGCTGCATGTTTTATACCCCTGACGACCTGACATCATGGAAGAGGAGACAGCAACAGATGCAGGACCCAAGACTTTGGAATTCAGGACGACTGAGGGCAACCTGCCAGCAGATTACCCAAATGTAATGACTGCAACAGTGAAACACGAAGAACATCAAAGTTTTCCAGGACAAGAACTTCAAGTCTGGAGTAGGTGAACGTTCAAATGGGGGACCTGCAACAAGAAGGCCAGGCCAAGGGAGGAAGTGGATATTTTAACAAGGAACGAGTAAAAATGTACCTTTGAAGAATGCCTTGGAGATCTTGAGGGAAGCCAGAGGAAAATTGTCTGCCAATGTGAAACTTAGAAATGACTGCCAACTGCACTTTACAAGCCTAGAACTTGATTGAAACAAGTCTGAGAAAATCCAAAATGGATTCCAAAAGAGTGGAGAAAGGGTAGAGTCCCAAGGACAATACCCTCTGGGCAAACTTTTTCCATTTACTGGAATGCACTTTTAAGTGGCTTGCCTTTGAAAAGATGACAATATGAGCAGCCTATGAAAGCTTGGGATTTCTGGCCTTCAATGGAACTGGAGGAACCATGCGGTCAACTTGAGTGACTGAAGATTGGGGGGAATCCAGGCCTACTGGATGAGAAATAAGACTTAGAATGGAATGCAGTACCCAGGGAGGCTACTTCAGAAGAGGCCAAAGGAAGGGAAGGGAACCCCTCACTGCTGACTCTGGCCTCATCAAGGGTAATCACTGTAGCTCAGCAATGGGCTGCTTTCTGTAGAAGCTTTACCATCAAAGGCATGATGGATAATTGTAAAGAACCCCCAAGAGCCAAGCAACCACAATGTTCCTGGCTGACTGTCCTGGAGGGGGAAGAATGGTGTAAAAGCTGCTGCACTTGGTGTTGGATTTGGAGGCAAACAGATCACAACATGGAATGCCCCAATGTCAAAAAAAGCCAAGCTGACATTTTTGGATTTAGGGATCAATCCTGTGGCAATAGAATACTTCTGCTGAGGCTGTTTGCCAGAATATTGGACTTCCCGGGGATGTGCATTGCCACCAGAAGTCACTGAGAAGATATCACCCATTGCCAATCGCTCACAGCCTCCTGGCAAAAAGGATAAGTGTTCCTCCCTGTTTGTTGATATACCAGACAAAGTACAGTTTTGTACCTACCATAAATGTAGATGTCCGAACTGGATAGCATCTGCAGTCATAACAACTGGGTTGTCCTGTCGTCAGGCAGCCCTTCAGTCGGCCGGATTCCAAAGTCCGGGTCCGGCTTCGGCTGATGTCGCACTTCACCCGACGTCATCTCTGTTGGTCTTCGGGTATAAAGGCATCAGCCGACGCCATTTTCCTCAGTGTTTCTTGCCCCAGATGCCAGTAGCCCTCTTGGAGGTTAAAATTTGGATAGATGCCAATGTTTCCAAAAAGATAGAGGTAAACACAAAAATAAGCATGTATGTACATATATACAAACAAATACACCATAAAGACTCCCCACCAGCTAGCTATTAGGAGGGTAAAATACCCTAGGAGTACCGCAGAGGGGAAGGAGGGAGAGTAATCCTGACTGCAGATGCTATCCAGTTCGGACATCTACATTTATGGTAGGTACAAAACTGTACTATGTCCTTCATGGATGCATCTGCAGTCATAACAACTGGGTAGAATACCATAGCCAACTAGGGGAGGAGGATAAAACTAGATTATGGTGTGTTAAGGATCCCTTGCAGTACAGCAGTGGCAAACCCTGCTCGGGATCTGGAATATAGAGGTAAGTTATAATGCTTGGCAAATGTATGCACGGAGGTCCAAGTAGCCGCCTCAATAATGTCTTTGGTTGCCACTCCTCGTAAGAAGGCTGTGGTAGTGGCTGTTGCCCTTGTAGAATGAGGTCTTATGTTCTGTGGAATTGGTTTTCCATGGAAGGAGTAACAGAATCGTATGCAATTTCCTATCCATTTGGAGATTGTCTGTTTGGAAATAGCTTTTCCTTCCCTTCCTGTTGCATAGGCTACAAAAGTTGGTCAGTCTTTCTGCTATTTTTGTTCTGTCCAAGTAGTAGCGTAGCTGTCTATGTACATCCAAGGTATGCAGTATTCTTTCCCTCTGTTTTGTGGGTTGGGAAAGAAGGTAGGTAGGTGGATTGCCTGGTTTAAAGACACTCTGGATACCACCTTAGGCATAAATGTAGGATTAGTCCTCATGGACACTCTATCTTGGTGGAAGATTAGGAAGGGTTGCACTGCCATTAAGGCCTGTAGCTCTGAAACCATCCTTGCTGAAGTAATTGCCAGTAGGAAAGCAGTTTTCCATGACAGGTGTTGTAGGTCTGCTGTTGCTGCTGGTTCAAAGGGTGATAGTGTCAACTTTTCTAGCACAAAGTTTAAGTCCCAAGCTGGCAAAGGTGGTTTCCTTGGAGGTTTTACATTCTTGATTCCTCTGAGGAACTGCCTGAGCAAAGGGTGCGAAAAAACAGGTGGATCAAAGCTGTATTCTGCTGAAATAGCTGATGCATGTATCTTGATGGAGGAGTAGGACAAGCCTGAATGAAGAAGGTCGGCCAGATACTCTAGAATGTTAGGCATATCTATGTTTGACACATCTTTTCCTCTTTCAGTACTCCAAATGACAAACCTTTTCCATTTTCCAGCATAGTTCCTTCTTGTTGAAGGTCTGCGTGCTTCAAGAATAATGTCTTTAACTCTTTGAGAAAGTTCTGGGTTAGCTGTTGCTATGTGATGTTCCATGCAGTCAGTTGCAACGTTTTTAGGTTTGGATGTATGATGCTGTAGTTGTTCTGAGTTAGCATCAAAGGCATCAGGGGTATTGGCCACATATTTTTCTGAGACATGCTCCTCAGCAGTGGGTACCAGTGTTGTCTTGGCCAGTTTGGAGCTATCAGGATTATCCTTGGACGTTCTTCCTTGATTTTTAGTAATACTTTGTGTATCAAGGGAAGAGGTGGGAATGCATATGCTGTCAGGCCTTTCCAGCTGAAGGAGAGCGAATCCACTTTCCATGCTAGTGGGTGGAATGTCCTTGTGCAGAATTTTTTGAGCTGGTGATTGAGAGGTGATGCAAATAGGTCTATCTGAGGCATTCCCCATTTCTTTGAGATGGTCTTGAAAATGTCCGGGTGCAGTTTCCATTCGTGGGCATCCGATGTGGTTCTGCTTAATATGTCTGCTAGAATATCATCTTTTCCCGGTACAAACATTGCCTGTAACTGGATGTTGTAGCTGAGTGCCAGGTTCCACAGCTCCAAAGTCATTCTGCATAGGGGGTATGAATGAGTGCCTCCCTGCTTGTTGATGTACCACATGACTGTGGTGTTGTCTGTCCTTATCATCAACTGGCCCTCTTTGAGAAATGGTCTGAACCTTTGGATTGCCAGTTTTACTGCCAGCATTTCTTTTAGGTTGATGTGCAGGTGAAGTTGATCCTGTGTCCACAATCCTTGCACGCATTTGTCCAGCATGTGGGCCCCCCATCCTAGGTCTGAAGCGTCTGTTGTGATGGTCTGGCTTGCTTGACATCTGCGAAAGGGTAGGCCTGGGTTTGTCTGGCATGCCTGAGCCCACCATAGGAACTCCTGTTTTAAGCATGGAATTAGTGGGATTTCTGTTTCTAGGCTGTGACTGTGTTGGGACCATAAATTCTTTAGGTACCACTGTAGTTTTCTCATATGTAGTCTGGCAAGTGGGACCAGGATTATGCATGATGCCATGAAGCCCAAGGCCTGCAGTACTTTTCTTGCTGTTAACTTGTTCAGCTTTGTTAGTGCCAAGAAGTAAAGAGGGAGTTCTTTTGTTTTTCTGCAGTTAGGAATGCCATTTGTTTTACTGTGTCCAATTCCGCCCAAGAATGTCCTTGTTTGGGATGGTATCAGCCTTGACTTTTGTAGATTGACTGTGTATCCCAGTGCTTGTAGCAAGTAGATGACCCTTTGTAAATCTGTTTTCAGCTTGCTTTTGTTGTCCCCTTGTAGCAGGCAGTCGTCCAGGTATGGGTAAATTTGTATTCCCTGTAGTCTGCAATGGGCAATTACTGATGCCAGGCATTTTGTGAATACTCTGGGCAGTAGATAAGCCAAAGGGCAATGCTGAGAATTGATAGTGCTCTGATCCTGCAAGAAATCTGAGGTATCTTCTGCAGATTGGTCGAATGGGGACGTGCAGGTATGCCTCCTTGAGATCTAGAGTTACCAGCCAACACTCCTTGCCCAGCATGGGAAGAAGTTGCTGTAGGGTCAGCATTTTGAATTTTGGGACAATGATGTATGTATTTAAGGCGGACAGGTCGAGAATTGGTCTCCAACTTTTTCCTTTCTTGGAACTAGGAATAGTCTTGAGTAGAACCCCTTTCCTTGCTCTGCAGTTGGCACTTTTTCCACAGCTCTCATGTTTGCTAACTGCATTATCTGTTGTAGAGCCTCTGTTTTTTGATTTGGAGGTAGATTTGGCATTCCTCTTTGATTGGTAAAGTGTGGAAGTGGAACCGGTATCCTTGATCTATGGTTTGTAAAATCCACTTGTCTTTTGTTATATAGTGCCAGTTTTTGAAAATAAGGTTAACTTTCCGCCTAGAGGAGCTGCTATTTGTTCCCTGGTAGGCGGATTTAGGATTAAGTCACTGTGGTTGTGTTGATGTAGTGGCAGTGGTTGTGTCTGTGCCTCTGTTGTTACCTTGCCACTGTCGTCCTCTGTAGGCACCTCCTCTGGATTGGTTTCTGCCTCTGGAACGTCTGTTTCTGCCCTTTGAGATCTTGTGGAGTCAGGAAAGGACCAATTTTGGCAGGCCAGTTCCTGCTAAACCTTGGGGCTGAACCTGCAAGAAATCTTTAACCGTTTGAACGGATTTTGCCTTTTCTTCCATTTTCTTCATAACCTGCTGGGCAGGTGTACCAAACAAACTTGTCTTATCCAAAGGAGCATCTAGTAACTTTGCTTTAACATGATCCGGTAAAGCTTGCTCCTTTAGCCATGCATGCCTTCTTATCACTGTGCCAGTCATGGCTGATCTAAATGAAGCCTCCAGTGCATCATAGCCACATTTTAAGGAATGGTTACTAACCTGTTGTATGTTATTTACCATTTCTAATACATATTTCTTATCAAGAGATTCATCAGTGGTTAGCTTTTTAGTTAACTGATCAAGCATAAACTCTTGGTATTGTATCATGTGAAACTGACAGTTTAAAGCTCTAGCTGAGAGAGTAGCTGAAGTGTAGACCTTTTTGCCCCATCTGTCTAATGACCTTGCTTCCCTTTCAGAAGGAATAGGGTTTTTAGCTATGGTCGCTACTGCCTTGGGACCCTGGGATATAGTTTCGGGTCTGCAAGAGGGGCCTTGTAAAGGTGGTGATGAGTGTCTGGCACCCTGTAAAATCTGTCTGGTTTGGCAGGGGCTGGAGGTAAAGAATCTGGAGCGGAGCAGACATCATTGAAAGCATCATCCACCACAGAGAGAACAGGAGGTATAGCTAAGGGCCTGTGTTGTGGAAGGTGCAGAAAAGTCCTAAGTCTTTTTCTGGAGTCTGAAAATCCTGTTGCTGCCATTGGAACTGCTCTCGCATGGCATGTAAGGTTTCCCCAAAGGAAAATTCTTCTGGTGGGGAAGCAGCTGGAATGGATTCTTCAGCATCAGAGTCTTCAAAATTAGAGAAAGGAGCCTCTGGCTGGTCAGTTATGTCTGATTCATCGGCTGAATCATCAGATGACACTGGCTCAGGGGCTCTGCCCTAGGTCTCTTCTCTGGGGGCTGAGAGGCCCTGTCTGGGTGAGATTGAGATCCTCTAATTAATGAAATTAAATCTTCTGCCAGAGTAAGCATTTGAGAACTAGAGGAGGGCCTGGTTGAAGGGGGTTTAACAGGCACTGTTTTAGTAGTCTTGGCTGCTTTAGCCCTGGCGAAGGCCTTAATGGACATGGCTGCTGGAGGCCTAGCAGCACCACGTGCTGGGGTAGAGACATCCAAGGGAATGGTGTCTGATAAGTCAGTGGCAACCACCGTAGTGGGTATAATTTCTGAGGCCGATTCAAGAATGGTAGCAGGGGCCTCAGTTGTAGAGATAGATTCAGCTGTACTTAGATCAGTTTTCTCGGTTTCGGCCAAAACCGAGACACTCGCAGTTTGCTTAACCATGGTTTCAGCCGAAACCGCGGACCGCGAGTGTCGGTCTTTATCTTTGCGTTTTTTGGCAGATTGGGTAGTCGGAGGATCCGACGGCATAATGTACGCAAAAACAGAACCGAAAAACTGTTCAGCAAACTCCGACAGACGCCTAAGCGTTCGTCGGTTGAAAAAAGCACAGGCCGAACAGGCTGCTACGTCGTGGGCTGGGCCTAAACAAGGCAGACAGTAAGAGTGGAAATCTTTATGAGGTATTTGTTTCCCACAGGTTAAACAATTATTAACTTTTTCTGACATCGGCTGAGGCAAGAAAGAGTCCCCAACGGGGTACTTAGCTTTAGAAGTCTTCGAAGTAGTATTCGGTAGAAGTAATCTCTGGATCCGACCGACCGGCACTTGCGAACAGCTTCTGCTTCGGGCGCCACGCGGCAAGAAAGACTGAGGAAAATGGCGTCGGCTGATGCCTTTATACCCGAAGACCAACAGAGATGACGTCGGGTGAAGTGCGACATCAGCCGAAGCCGGACCCGGACTTTGGAATCCGGCCGACTGAAGGGCTGCCTGACGACAGGACAACCCAGTTGTTATGACTGCAGATGCATCCATGAAGGACATCAGCGCCATCATACATCTGTATCACAATCACATCCCTGGGAAAGGAGTCCCGAAAAGTCTGCAGCGCAAGAAGGGCTTTTATCTACAGAGCACTGATGTGACTGTGGGCCTCTGTGGAAGACCAGGACCCTTGAAATATACCCCCTTCAAAATGACCCCCCCCCACCACAGGAGGTAGGTGTCTATGCTGACTGCAGGCAAGGGAGAAGGGATTACAAATGGTCTCCCTTCCTTTATCAAGGAAGATTGCAACCACCAATGAATCTGCTCATGACACTTTCATTAACCATATGGGGAAATCCAAAGGATGAGCAAGAAAGGACCATTGGACTGGAGTTCACTGTAGAACCCTCGTGATATATGGATAAAAGAACAAACCCTGTTGATGCTACCATATGACCCAGAAGCTTCATAGTAGCATGTACCAGTGGTGGAGTAGCAAGCAATGACAGAGCCTAATCCCGAAGGCCGAAAACTCTGGTAATTTGGTTGATTATGTCAAAATGACACCTTATGAGCTCTAAAATCTGTACAGACTGAAGACTCTATTTTGGATAACTGAGATGACTAAGTTGTCACACAATTGGAGTAAGGAGTACCTGGCTGTGATCAATGATGTCCTTGGAGGGGCAGTGAGGAGCCACTCATCCAGGTACAGAAAGACAAAATCCCTGTAGTTGCAGCCAGTCTGTGACCACTGCCATGCACTTGGTAAACACCTGAGGGACTGTGGTAAGACCAAATGGCAGGGCCCTGAATTGATAATGACTGATCCCTAGCCAGAAGCATAGAAACCTCCTGGAACACCTGTCTATCTTGATGTGATGGTAAGCATCCTTGAGGTCTACTGAGCACATCTAATTATCCTTCCTCAGGAGAGATAAGATGGACTGTACCACGACCCTTAAAACATTTGATCTTTTTGATAAACTGATTTAAAATGCTCAAATCCAAGACTGTTTTGAGGTCCACTGTTTTCTTTGGAACTAAACTAACTGGACTAGACCCAGGATCCTTTTTGGCCTGGTGGGACTGCCTGAATGACTATTTACAAGCAGCTTGTGAATCTCTACAGCTGCATAAAGTCTTTAATCTGACTGGTTGGAACATCTGGGAGACAGTTTGGAACTTCTAAAAAGGGAATGTAATTTCCTCTAAATACAACTCTCAGCACCCAGGAGTCTGAGGTGACTGCCTCTCAAGATTTTGGGTGGACAGACAGACGACCATGACTACCTCCAAAGAACAGCAGTCTGGCAACCCTTTAGGATCACTGAAAGGGCCCAACAGAAAACGCCCCATGAAAGTCTTGATTCTGCAAACCTCCCCTGCCCCACAGGAAATGTCCATTATAAACCCCCCCCCCCCATCCTCTGGAGGGACACTGAGGAGCATTCCTGGGAAAAGTACTGTGATTTTCTGACGAGAGAACGCCACTTCTGATTTCTTAACTTATTCCCCCCAACAGAGCTCAGGAAGTTTGCATTTTAACTTCCAACGGGCAAAGCCTAAGCTTTTTGATTGAAATGGGAGGACAAAATTGGATACCAAGAAATGTTCGTATCTCTGGAACCATAAGCGGCAACTAAAAACTGTAATTGGCAAACTCTTCAGCACAAACTATTTTATATAGTGGTAGTTTTCTTTAGGTTCTAGGTCTTAAATTGGATTTAAGTTACAGTAAACACCATTACATTTCAGATTTTGTAAACAATTTACAATATCTCAACAGCTACTCAAGTTATGCATACTACTGACAGCAGTTTCCTCATCCTGTTGAGAGCTCCCATATGAGGCTAAGAAGTTCTGTCCGTGCTACTTGATTATCAAGATATTTAGAAAAACATGAAATGACAGTATTACTGAATACTCAGAGACGCACGCTCCAGGAATCTAAACCTTGTCATAAACATGCTGGAAAGATAGGTTCCTGACCCAGAGACTCCCCAGACTCTGGAACAGACTGCCCATACATGTCAAGCAGAGTGCCTCTTTGGCCCCCTTCAAAAAGAACCTTGATGATTGGATGGGAGATAGGAAATTCACCCTGGGGATCATGTCAGTCGCCTGCTAGACATGGGTCCAGGGAAGTAAATACTGTGGGACGAAATAGTCAGGGAATTGTTATGGCTAGGCTTGTATAGGCCCTAGGGCCGATAGCCTAGTACCAACCTATGAACTCTATGAACAATTAATATCTCTTTACCTGCACTAGACAGAAGTCAACTATCAATAAATTTGTGTTTGCCAGTATATAAGCTTTAAGATAAAGTCTTTTAATACTTTGTATATAGCATGATTTTGGAATTATTGATGCAAATATAAACACTCAATACTTGACTCCTAGAGGCATTAGAAGAATGCAACTGCAGAAGCACCTGGGGATGTCACTTGGCTGTAATGAGTTAAAAAGGTCCACGGGAGGGGGGGGTGGGGGTTTAGCAAGCATACTCTAACGGCAGACAGAATCTTCCCCTCTTGTCTGCTCCATGTCAGAGTGTCTATAACTTTTGGCCAAAACAAGGAGGACCCGTCAAAATGGCATTAATGAAGGACACCTTGAAACAGTCCACAAAGTTGCACAAATCCATCCAAGCGTGGTGCTGCATGACAACAATCTGCGCAAGAGATGAGCCTCATGGAAACACCGCCAATGGAAACCAGGGTACACAGTCTCCAGTGTCTTCTGCACTTCAGGAAACTGCTGGGTCTTGAGGGTACAGGACACTTCAGACACTAGGTCCTGTTGAAGTCTTGTCTAATGTGACCGGTATTTGGGCTCTCAGTGCAAAATTGGCTGCGGCATTGAAACGGTTTCCTTAAATGATCCAATGCCCAAGACTCCATGTTTAGGGAAGTGAATTGAGGAGCTCTCATCAGAAATCTTCTTCTTGATGGCTGCCGCTACTACAGCGGCATTGATGGCTGGACCCTTACCCCAATGTGGCCCGTCCTTGGGGGGGGGGGGGGGGGGGAGTAAGAACCTTATCTATTTTTCTGAGGATGGGCTCCACTGTGTTGGGTTCCTTCTACTCCCTCCAGAATACCAGGTCTATAAGGGCATCCAGAGGGGGAACCACCCATGAGGTGGCAGAACCTATGTCAAAGGCCTCCAGGAAGAAATACAGATTCTTCTAGAGAGAGCACTTCAGTGGTCCAGCCTCCTCGCTTGTGAAACAGCTCCAGTAAACCACCAAATGGGACGTAATCACACGAAGACCTAGGGGATCCCACTCCTTCCTAGAGGTTAATATCCACAAGGAAAGATTCCTCTAGGGAATCTAGGAGTTTCTTCTTACACCCTCTCTTTTCCTGAAATCTACCATTCTGACAAAGATGAGAGAGGAAGGGGAAAAGTCGGGAAGCCCTACCACAGAGGGGCAGACTGGCGGCTAAATGACAGGCTATCCAGGAGCAGATTGATGACTGGTCACAGGTGCTAATGAAGAAATGAAGGGGATGCCAGCTGGAGAAATCCAACCCTTCTCCTGTGAAAGCATCTTGTCTACAATGTCTAGGCAGAGGCTGGTCTCTTGGGTCCGAGGGTTCCAGAATCTGAAGGTATCACAGATAGCACCAAACCTGAGGGAGCTGTGCATATATTATGTTGAGATTGGCTTTTGACAGCTCAGGGCCAAAGCCACAGGCAGAAATTACTATACCGAGGCAGGAACTGTCAACATCAAACCAGAAACTCTAGCTTTGATGCCAAGATTCCAGGGTCCTGACAGCCCCGAAAAAATCAGGGTCAAGGCTACCAAGGAAAAAGATAAAGCCAAAGATGGCCAAGCCATAGGATTTGACCCAGAGGGTGGGAATTCATCTGGCCCCAAAGACCCCCGATCAGAAATGGTCAAGGGAGAAAGCCAGAAGGATGAAACCGAAGGTCCCAGTGCCAGATGTGGACCCAAAGGGATAAGCCCCAACTGCAACAGTGCCTGCAAAAAGGATTTCATCAGCTGCTCCAGATCAGAGGTTTTAATGCTGCTCACCACAATTGATGACCTGATGGAAGAAGCCATCAAAGAGAGCTTTGACGTTCTCTTGGAAGAAGACCCTGTGTGCCGGATCTGCGCTGGAGAGGTTCTTACGGAGACAGGCAAGACTCCAGTGACCACTCCAGTAGGATGCTTAGAGAAAAAGGAGATGATGACCTACCTGAAGGGACCCCTTTGATCAAAAAAGGGATCGGGATGCTTGAAGCCAGAGAAGTTTTGCTACCTTTTGGCATTGAAGATCAGCTCTGAGATGTTAGGGCCTCTATCTGTGCTGGGGCATCTGGGAAAACAGAAAGGTGAGACACCATTAGGTCCAGCGAAACCAAGTGAGCAAAAGCAAAAAGATGGAGGACCTCTTTTGATCCCTTTCTGAATGTCTGCAGTCTCGCTGTCAGGGCCTCTCAGACCAGCTCTTCGGAGCTGAGGGAGAAGCCCCCTAGAAAGGCAGGCAGAAGTAGCATAACCTGAGGAAAGGAGCCCTTTTAAAACCAACTTGGCCCTATGCTTGTTAATGACCCTAGTACCAAAACTTTCACAGCTTGAGCACCTACAATCTAGTTGTACTGATCTCGAACAATAAACACACCAAGTCTGCACCCTGGGAAGGCAACTTGTGTCAACAGGAAACTCACTTTTTAAAACCTTTAACCATACTTAATAAACTAAGCTAAGCTACTGTAACACAATTCTGCACAACATTAGGACCTGAAAAAGGGCAAGAAAAGATGGATGACGCAAGAGACACTATCTACCTAGAAAGACAAAGACCAGAAAAGGGTACAAACCAAGGATAAGGAAGAGCAAATTCTCAGCAAATTCATTACCCTAACATCTCAAAAAAAGAGAAAGTAAAGTGAGCCAAGATCAAGCTGCAAACCAGAATGGCAGCAAACCACATCTGGAGCTGAAGGAGGAGCTGGGAGTTATGGGTAAGGGAGGTGAAGCCAAGTGGGCTAAAAACTTTAGAACTGGCCAGTGTCAGATCCAAAGTCCCACAGATTGAAACCAGACACAGCAGACATTGAATCAGTAGATTAAACCAACTTCTTTTGAAATAATGAAATAGAATAGTTGTGTACAATCTTGCCATAACCATAGATTTCCTTCTCTTCCATGTTGCAGTATTCTGGCTGCTGGAGGTGCATGGGATGTCACACGCAGGGCCATAAACCAGGGCCTTTAAATGTGATAAATGCAAGCACAGATCTCAGAATTTAATTGCCCAGTCGGACAGGTGGCTAGTATGAGCCAAATGATTTCCACAAAAAATGTGAAGTGCCATTTGCTGGTTAGTCTCAACACAGTCTAGGTGGTGCTCCAGGGTGCCCTGTAGACAGACCAATTGGAAAGGGGGATAGGTGGGGGGGATTGAATACTGTAACATAGAACAGAAGGACATATATGGTTATGTTAAGACTTTACACAACTATTCTATGTCCTTCTATTCACATGTTGCAGTATTCTTAGTGTGGCAGAGTGCCTGATTCCTGTTCAACATCCACTTGCCATGTGGAGAGGATGATCTGCTGAGAACATCTGCCTGTTGGCTGTTTTGGGATGGGATGTAGGTTGCCTGCAGAGATAAGTTTTTTCTGGAGGCTAGGTCCCAAATCTGTATCGCTATCCTCCATAGGAGATAGGACTTGGTCCCTCCTTGTTTGTTGAGGTACCACATGACTGTGGTATTGTCTGTGAGGATTTGAAGGGGTCCCGGTTGTAGGATTGGGATAAAGGCTCGCAGGGCCAAAAGAACTGCTGTCATCTCCCTCATATAAATATGTTTTTTCCGGAGGGCAGGATGCCAGTTCTCCTGTACCTCGAGACCCTTCATGGTAGACCCCCAGCCCAGGTCCGGTGCATCTGTATGAATGTGTTGAGCTGGTATGGGTGGGTGTAGTAGAAGTAAAGACTAACTCCGGTTTTATTATAAAAACAGTTAAAATTCTTAAAGCGCTTTTCGTCTGTTCATACACAGACTTCTTCAGAAGATACAATAACATTGAACAAACCTTATTTAAATAGTCAACAGCTGAAAAAGTGCGGGAAAATTAACTAAAGTCAATTAATTAAACAACATGTACTTAAACTAGAACCTTGATCTTTGTTTAAAGGTACAATACTCTAACTTAGACCATGCACTATATATATATATATATATATATATATATATATATATATATATATATATATATATATATATATATATATATACACACACATACACACACACACACACACACTAACCTAAAACAATACATTAAAATACAACCAAAATAAATGACATTACTCTCGAAGTAAACAAAATATAAATGCACTCTTGTGTATAATGTTTTAAAATAAACATCTATCTTTGCAAGCTTAATATGCTCATGATTGAGCATGATTCATTCTGACCCGGAAAGCTAAATGCATTTAGTTTTAACTGCCACATTAGTTTCAGTTCTTCAAGTTTAAATGAAGCTGGGCCACCTCTAATGTCATTCACAAACTGTTCTATAACCATGAATTTGAACTGATGTTGAGGATTCAGATGAGCATGTTTTGCCAACACATTGTCAATTTTGTTATGGTTTATGGCATAAATATGCTCAAATTCTCTCACGGAACCTACGTTCCATTTTACCCACGTAAAATGTTGGGCACACTACACATCTAAGTAAACAATAAACTTGGTGTTACAATTAAATTTAGATTTCACCTTGTATTTATGTCCATCAATTTCAAAAAAGTTAGTGACGTCTATGAATTTACAATAATTACAACTTTCACACTTGAATGTGCCCGTAATTCTAGGCATCTTTAATTGACGTCTTTCCAGGAGTGCTTTTAAATTACTCCCCCTCTTAAATACTATTGATGGTCTAGTGCCGAGCCGTGCAAACAGTTCATGGTTAGTTCTAAATAGATCCCAGTTCTTATGTAATGTTCTAACAATATAACTACTTTGAACATTGAAAGTTGTTATGAAACTACATTTGAAATTCTGTTCTCTCGGAGATAAGTGCTCAGTGAGTGAATCTATTGGTTCTATCTCCAAAGAAGTTACACTAGTGATAGATGGTAATTTAACTGATAACAGTTAGTTATGTACTCACCATAACGATCGATGTATGTGGTCCATCTCACCTACATTCATTACTGACAATCGGCTCCGACTCGGCCAATTTTCAAGCAAGAAGTCTCTAACTGGCTGGGCTAACTGGTATCCCAGGATGCAACTCTCCCAACCCCCCAGATCTTGTTCGCATAAGTCGCAATCACTCCACACACATAAACCCTAATAAGAGGATTATCGTCCCCCAGAAGGGAAAAAATAAACCAATTCTGAAGGGTCTCGAAACAATTATCCTCCAAATCCATAGGCAGGAGGCAGGTGGGAGGGTATGTAAAAATGTAGGTGAGATGGACCACATACATCGATCGTTATGGTAAGTACATAACTAACTGATGTTATGTGGTCCTATCTTGTCTACATTCATTACTGATGGGACAGCGTCCCTAGCTCCCCTAATCTGGGAGACTCAAAGGAAAACACTCCTGAGAACCGTGGAACCAAAGGAAGCCCAGCCTCTAGATGCCACGTCCAATTTGTAATGAGAGACAAAGGTATGATGAGAGGTCCATGTGGCTGCAGCACAGATGTAGTCTAAGAAAAGCCTGGCATGATAAGCTACTGAAGTCGAAACCACCCTAGTTGAATGAGCCTCGACTGAGAATGGTAAACTTCTGCCTGTTGAAGAATAAGCAAAGGTAAAGCAATCCTTAATCCACCTGGAAATTGTGCACTTGGAGACGGAGAAACCAGTCCTATTCTCCGAAAAGGAGACAAACAATTGATCTGATTTCCTTGACTGTTTAGTCCAGTGTAAATAAAATCTTAGTTGTCTATGGACATCCAATTGATGAAATCTGTACTCCGCCTTGTCGGAGAAGTTGGGAAAAAACACAGGTAACTCAATGGATTGGAGGAGATTAAGGGTGGATGACACCTTGGGGAGAAAGGATGGGTTAAGTATCAATGAAACCCTGTCCTTATGGAATATTAAATACGGGGGCCTAATGGACAAAGCTTGGAGTTCAGATACTCTTTTAGCCGACGTAATGGCTACCAAAAAGGCTGTTTTCCAGGATAAAATTTTTAATTTGCAAGTGGCAGCCGGCTCAATGGGGGGAGAAGTGATGGCTTGCAATACTAGATTTAAATCCCATGGCATAACGGGTGTTGACACAGGACAACGTAATAACCAGCCCCCTTTTAGAAATGCTTTGCAAAGACTATGACTCATAAGAGCAGGCTCATGGAAAACGTGGAAGTTAGAATGGCCGCCAGCTGTACCTTAATGGTGGAAGGAGCAGAACCTTGTTGGAAAAGCAAAGCTAAAAAGTCTAGGACCGCTGAAATTGGGGCTGTGAATGGATCTAGGCCTTGTGACTGAGCCCAGATGGAGAACCTCTTCCACTTGCTATAGTAAATTTTTTCTGGTGGAAGACTTGTGTGATGAAGAAAGGATATGGACCACCTCAGGTGATAAGGAATGTAGTCTAATTATTGATGGAAGTGGAGCATACATATGAGTCAAAAGGTCTGGTAATGGATCCAGAATCCAAGGACGGTCCACTGCATATCGCTGAAGGAAGGGTAACCAAACTTGGTGAGGCCAGTGTGGAGCAATAAGAATCATCTTGCTTCCCAAACGAATGGCTTTCTGAATCACTCTTGGTAATAGAGGAGACTGAGGAAAGACATAGAGCAGATCGGGAGGCCAATCATGGACTAGAGCGTCCCTGGGTGATTCCCCCTGTGGGGGGAATCAGCGTGAAGTAGTTGCTGCATTTGGTGTTGAGGGGACTGGCAAAGAGATCGCAGCAAGGCTGACCCCACCTGCTGAAGATTCGAGTCGCAATTCGGCTGTTCAGGGACCACTCGTAAGGCAACAGAATAGCTCTGCTTAGCCTGTCTGCTATCACGTTGGACTTTCCCGGAATGTGCGTTGCCACTAGGAACCGTTGGAAAAACACTGCCCAATCCCACACTCTCATGGCCCCTCTGCAGAGTGGTTATGACTTGGTTTCCCCTTGTTTGTTCAGGTACCAAACAACTGACATGCTGTCCGAGTGAACAGCAATCGTTCCCCTTGGAAGAAAGCTCTGAAGTGCTTGCAACGCTAACAGCACTGCTCTCATCTCTAGGACACTGATGTGTAGGTGTACCTCGTAATCCTGCCAAGTGCCTTGGACCGTTCTGCCCAGATAATGCCCCCCACCCTATCTGGGAGGCATCCATGGTCACTGTGGCAGCCGGATTAAGGGGAAATAGATTCATGCCCTTGTTCAGGTTGGAATGACATAGCCACCAACGGACATCCTGCTTGTAATGTTCTGTGATCCTGCTTGTAATGTTCTGTGAGACGAATCGGGTGAGAGAGGGGTCATTTTTGATAGGACCATTGGGCTGAAAGGAGCCACTGAAGGACTCTTATGTGGAGCCTGGCTAAGGGTATTAGCATGATGGTCGCCGACATGGAACCCAGTAACTGAAGAATTAACCTGGCTGGGACCTTCTTGTGGGGCAAGAGAGCCTGGACCTGAGATTGCAACACCGTTATTCTTTCCTGAGGTAGAAATGCCCTCATTAGAATCGAATTTAACTCTGCGCCTATAAAGACAACATGCTGTGAGGGCAGCAAGGCAGATTTTCCCCAGGTTACTGTAATCCCCAACTTTTGACAGAGATTTAAGGTAGCCTCCCTGGCTTGGATGAGGAGATGCCTGGTGGGGGCGGTAAGGAGCCAATCGTCCAGATAAGGAAACACCTGGAATCCTAGATATCTCAGGTGAGATATCACTACTGCCAAGCATTTGGTGAACACCCTGGGGGCTGTGGTGAGACCAAACGGCAGGGCTCGAAACTGGAAGTGATTGGCTCCCAGCCGGAAGCGCAAATGGATCCTGGATGTCTTGTTTATCTTGATGTGATAATAGGCATCCTTGAGGTCGATGGAGCACATCCATACTCCCTTCTTCCAACAATGGGAAGATGGACTGAAGAGTGACCATTCGGAATTTGGATTTCAGGACGTAGTGATTTAATTGGCGGAGATCCAAGATGGGCCTCAGGTCCCCTGTTTTCTTTGGCACCAAAAATAGTCTTGAGTAAGTTCCTGATCCAATCTGGTCTGGGGGGACCGGTTGGATGACTCCTTTTCTTAGTAGCTTTGATATTTCTAACGCTACTTGATCCCTTTGACTGGGTGGAACATCTGGGATTCTTTTGATTGAGGGAGGAAGTGAAATAAAGGGGATGGTATAACCTCCGGTGATTATTCGAAGCACCCATCGATCCTGAGTTATGCTCTCCCAGGCTTGAAGATGCTTCGAAAAACGACCCCCGACTGTCTCCGGAGCAGCACAGCCGGGCAACCCTTCAGGGATGCTGATAGGAAGATCCGTGAAAGGAGTTGCGGTCTCCCAGATTGCGGGGGCCTCCCCTGCCCCTAGGACGGCATCTTCCAGAATAATTTCTCCCACCTCTGCCTCTGGAGGGGGGGGAATCACCTTCAGTGACTGGGAAAGACTTTTGTGATTTTTTGAACCACATCTTCTCTCCTCTCTGAGCCTTGGGATAAGGCCTAGAGGGAAGAGAAAAATGGGCCCCTACGGCAGATAAAGTCTTACCCTCCTGTTCACATCTAGCGAGAGTCTCTTTCACTTTTGGTCCAAAAAGAGCGGACCCATCAAAGGGGGCGTCCGTGAAGGAAGACTTGAAGGCCTCCGCAAAGTGACATAGGCGCATCCAGGCTTGTCTCCTCAGAGCAAGGTCTGAGCTAGCTGCCCTGCTTGCCCCTTCGGCTGCATAGGATATGAGCCTCATGGACGAGTTAGCTATGGAACCAAGGGTAGACAATTGGGCGTTAACAGTCTGTGCTAGCACCTCAGGCATGTTACCCGTCAAGGTATCCCCCAACTCTTTAAGGAGATCCCACTGGAGCCGAGTAAAGTGACAAAGATAATTCAGGGACCGTAGTGTAAAGGACGCTGAAGACAGGGTGCGCTTCCCATAGCAATCCATACTCCTGGACTCCTTGTTAGGAGGATGGACTGAGGAAGAAGCCGCAGCAACTTCCCGATGAGTGGCTGATGCCACCAACATGGCATTCTACAGGGACTCCTTTTGTCAAAAACTCTTTCCCGGTGGGAGCAGATAAGAACTTGTTAGGGCGGTTGGGCACAGGTTCCACGGAGTCGGGATGTTCCCACACCCTTCAACAGATGAGGTCTAATAATTCGTCAAAGGGTGGAGACACCGAGGAGGCGGTAGGTTGAGCTCCAAAGGCCTTGAGGAATACAGACTCCTCCTCAGAGGGGGGTTTGAAGACTAGTTGCCTCTCTGACTCAAAATCTCCAGGATATCGGAGAAGGAGACGTCATCGGAGGACGACTTAGGGGACCCCTCTGCATCGTCGAGGTCGGTATCCGAGGTGATGGACTCGTCTTGGGAGTCTACATGCTTCCTCTTGCACAACATCTTCCTGGGAGGCTCCTCAGGCTCAGACTCTGAGGGGCTCTCAGAAAGTTGGGGACCACTCATGGAGGTGTCCTCAGGCCTTCGAGCTCCGCTATCCACTGACAGGGGGGCATCAGAGGCTCTAGCCAGGGTGTATGGGGATGGAGTGGTCGATCCAAATGATGTCCCTGACGATCTGGCCAGTGCTGTCCTCATGGCCTCAAATGCAGGTCCCCCCGAATCTGAGGACTGACCTACCTCCGAGGCTATGACCAGAGTCAGGATCCCCCAAGCCGAAGTGCCGAGAGGGAGACTCGGAGCAGACAGAAGTCCCGATGTGTCCCCCTCGGGCCCGATCGAAGAAACCAGAGTGCCGAAACCAGATGAAAGAATCGAAATGGTTGGAGCCCAACACTCCGGCTTCGATGACACAATGCTCGGAGGAGGAATCATTGGTACCGGGTAGAGGAATGGGCCCCGGAGCCGACTGGGTCGGAGCCGAAAATAATTTAGCTAACACCGGCGACTGGAGGAGCCTCTGAACCACCCTATCTACGTCCAAATCAGACAATCGAGGCAACTGAAGGAGATGAGGATCTCCTGCCTATTGATTCATGAGTGATGCTGGGTGACTGGCTCCGAATCTGTTCCAAAATGATCGGAGCCGAGGTAGACTCCAGCACTACCGAGACTTCCTGCGGCCCCCGAAGCCAATGGAGCCGAGGAAGCTGGATCCAACACAGAACTCTTCTCCTGCGGCTCTGAAGACAATGGTGCCGAGAAAGTAGTAACCACTTTCAAGATCTTCTCCGGCGGCTCCGAGGAACTAGACGGAGCCGGATATCGTTTCTTAGACTTAGAGGATTTGGATTTGCCAGTAGTGGAAGTAGATTCTAAATTCTCTTCAAAAGAGGGCTTGACCAGGCCCTTGAAGATTAGTTTATGTTTTCGTTCCTGCAGTACCCTAGAACTAAAAGAATGGCAGACACTGCAGGGCTCCTGTAAATGTTTAGTGCCAAGGCAATAAATACAGATGGCATTCCCATCTGTGATGGACATTTTGTAAGCACACTTTGAGCATTTCTTAAACCCAGAGGGTTTATGCTCTTTTTGTTCTTTAGACATTGCCAGCAGAAATAACACACACAACACAATGGGAAGGTACACTGAGGAACTCTAAGTTAAACATTCCTAAGAAGACTAGGAAAACACTACCAAGACAAATAATGAGAGGGATAGGTCCCTCCAACTTAAACGGGCCCAGCCCACCAAACACAAGGAAAACTACTCACACCTTCCACAAACTGCCACAGGGCCAAATCACAGACACAACACAACGTAGCTATGAAAATAGCTTTTGTTTCACAGGAAAAGTACTATTCTGCAAATAATTTTTTAGTCAAAAAGAGTACTTAGCCACAGCCAAGCTCGAGACCACGTCCTGACACAAGCGGTAAATGAGATCTGGGGGTTTGGGAGAGTTGCATCCTGGGATACCAGTTAGCCCAGCCAATTAGAGACTTCGTGCTTGAAAATAGTTGGCTGAGTCGGAGCCGATTGTCGGCTCCGAACCCATCAGTAATGAATGTAGGCGAGATAGGACCACATAACATCATAGGTGTCAAGATCAAACCTTGTAGTGTTGAGGTCAACCATGCTAGTGATTTAGAACTAGTAAAGTATATACAAACACAGGATGTACGTGTCTGTAAACCCGACAAAGGTGGAGGGTTGGTAGTGTTTGATCAGGCCAATTACTCTAACCGTATATATCTTTTGCTGAATAGGAACACCTATCAGCAAAGTTCTAGATCAGAGGCAAATAGAGCATACAATTTAATTAAAAGTTGTTTGAATGATTTGTTTATAGAGGGACAGGTTGATTTAGCAGTGCTTAATTACATGACCATCTTATACCCTAGGTATCCATCCCTATTTGGAATCCCTAAAATACACAAAGATTTAAATAACCCACCTATGAGACCGTTGGTTGACAGTAGAGGTTCTCCTACATATGCATGTTCAAAAGTCATTGACACTATGTCACAAAAGTTCGTTGCGCTAGAAAAACAAATATGTAAGGACTCTTTGTCTTCTTTTGTCTAGTATAAATTATATAGAATATGGATGTGACTCGAATTTTTTAACAATTGATGTCAGGGATTTATATACTTGAACTCCTCATACTGTTAGTATTGAGTGGGTAGCAGCATTAATGCGCAAACATGGAGCACCATATAGGGATATAGCCTTGATTACTGAACTGTTGGACCTCATTTTAATGAGCAATTATTTCATGTTTGATAATAAGAAGTTATGTACCTACCATAACGTTCCATGTTAGTTGTCTTCTCTCGCCTTCTTTCTTGCTTGATGGGTTCGGAGCCGATCCCTCGGCTCCGACTCGGCACTTGCTAAGCTCGAGAGTCACTTTTACCAGCTCGAGGCAGCCCCATATCCCATGATGCAAGGCGGTAAGTACCCAGATCTCGTTTGATGACAAAGGGCAATAGCACCAAGCATAAAATACTTCCAAAGGAAGAAAGAAAAACTTACAGATGGAAGAAGGACCAGGTCTGAATGGTCTTCAGCATAACAGTTTCTTATAACAAGGTCTGTCCAGGCCAGGGGGAAGGGGGAGGGTCGCAAGAAAGAAGGCGAGAAGACAACTAACATGGAACGTTATGGTAGGTACATAACTTCTTAATGTTAAGTTGTCAATCTCGCCTTCATTCTTGCTTGATGGGACCGCGTCCCTAGCACCTCTATCCTGGGTGGCTCAATGGAACAAACTCTTGAGGACTGTAGAGCCAAAACTGGCTCTGTCCCTGGAGGCCAAGTCCAATTTGTAATGGGAAACAAAAGTGTGAGGAGTGGCCCAAGTGGTCGCTGCACAAATAGTGTCTAAAGGAAGTCTAGCTTGAAAAGCTGTAGAAGTAGCTAAGCTCCTAGTTGAATGTGCTTTAGGTTTTGAGCACAGCTGTTTTCCCCTGAGCAGATAAATTTCAGAGATGACCGAAGAAAGCCATCTAGACAAAGTCACTTTAGAAACAGGAAGGCCTTTTTATTATCCGCATAGGAAACAAAAAGTTGATCAGATTTTCTAAATTTTTTGTTCTGTCCAAATAATATCTAAGTTGACGGTGGACATCAAGATAATGTAGCTTTTGTTCAGCTCTATCTGAATAGTTAGGGAAAAATACAGGGAGATCAATGGATTGATTCAAAGTGTTCTTTGAAGCGACCTTAGGCAAAAAGGTTGGGTTAGTTCTCAAAGATACTCTGTCTTTGTGAAAACCAAATAGGGGTCGAACCGAAAGAGCATGAAGTTCAGACACCCTCCTGGCCGATGTAATAGCCACTAGGAATAAAGTTTTCCAAGAAAGATATTTCAGGGAACAAGCAGCAGCTGGCTCGAAGGGGGGAAGAATCAAGGATGTCAGCACTAAATTTAGATCCCACTGAGGAGGAGGATTCCTGATTGGAGGTTTTAGTAGGAAAATTCCTTTCAAGAAGGCCCTGCAGAGCCTATGGGACATAATATTATGATCTGCTATCCCGACATGAAAATTGGAAATAGCAGCCAATTGAACTCTGACTGTGGAAGAAGAGGAGCCTGCATGAAAAATCTCTGCTAAGAAGTCCAGGACTGCCTGAACAGGGGCAGTAAAAGGATAAATATTCTTGGCCTTAGCCCAATAAGAGAAACGTTTCCATTTGCTTGTATAAATCCTCCTGGTAGAGGATTTTAGCGGTTACTATGATGTCTCTAACTGGGTTAGAGATCAAAGGAAGCCTGGCTAAGGAAGGAAGTGGAGCAACCATGCTGTGAGGTTGAGAGAAGGGATTGACCGGTGCAGCTGACCCGATTGGTGAATCAGAAGATCTGGCACTGGGTCCAGATGCCACGGCTGCACCAAAAGGTGATGATGGAGGAACGGAACCAAACTTGTCGAGGCCAGTAAGGGGCAATGAGAATCAATTTGGCTCTCAAACGGTAGCTTTCTGGATAACCTGAGGGATCAGAGGAAATGGAGGGAAGGCATAAAGAAGTCCCTGGGGCCAATCCTGGGTCAGAGCGTCTCTGGGGGATGGCCTGATAGAGGGAAGAGGCTGAAGAAGTCTGGACATTTGCTGTTTTGGGGAGTAGCAAAAGATCGCAACATGGACGACCCCATTCCAGAAAAATCTCTTCCGCTATAGATTGCTTGAGAGACCACTCGTGAGGCATGAGAATAGCTCTGCTCAATCTGTCCGCTACAATGTTGGTTTTCCCAGGGATATGCGTTGCTACCAGAAACCGATGAGAGGAGATCGCCCATTGCCATAGTCTGAGCGCTTCTCGACACAAGGGGTAGGACTTGGTTCCGCCCTGTTTGTTGATATACCAAACTACAGACATGTTGTCTGTGTGGACTGCAATTGTCCCTACGGGAAGAAAGTCGTTGAGGGCTTGCAACGCTAAAAGCACTGCTCTCATCTCCAGGACATTTATGTGCAGATGGTACTCGAACGGCTGCCACGTCCCATGAACCATCCTGCCCTGATAATGACCCCCACCCGATCAGGGAGGCATCCGTGGTGACAGTGGCTATCGGGGATGGGGTACAAAGTACCTGCCTTGGTGAACCTGAGGAGATGTGATCCACCAAGCAAGATGCTCTTTGCATGTCTGTGTCACCAGAATCTGGTGACGCATTGGAAGTTGCTGGTATGACCATTGTGTGAACAGCATCCACTGAATAAGGCGCATGTAGAATCGAGCCAGGGGAAGAAGAGTAATGGCCGCAGCCATGAGACCTAATACCTTTAGAACCATTCTGGCCTGTACTTTCTTGTTGGCCAGAATGATCCTGACATGACTCTGAATGTCTGAAACTCTTTGATCTGTAAGGGTAGCTGACATCCGAACAGTGTTTAAGTTTGCGCCTATGAAGGTAATAGACTGGCAGGGCGATAAGGATGACTTTTCGAAGTTGATTGAGATGCCCAAATGAGAACAAAGGTTTATTGTGTAATCCCTGGCTTGTATAAGCTGATGCCTGGTGGTGGCTGACAGGAGCCAGTCGTCGAGATACGGAAACACCTGGAATCCTTGACGTCTCAGGTGAGCCGTGACCACTGCCATGCATTTGGTGAACACTCTGGGGGCTGTAGTGAGACCAAAGGGCAGGGCTCTGAACTGGAAATGACTGGACCCCAGCCGAAAGTGGAGAAATCTCCTGGAGCGTCTGTGAATTTTGATGGTACGCATCCTGAAGATCTATTGAGCACATCCAGTTGTCCTTCTGTAAGAAGGGCAGAATTGACTGAAGAGTGACCATTCGGAATCTTGTCTTCCTGACAGACTTGTTGAGTCTGCTGAGATCCAATATTGGTCTCCAGTCTCCCGTCTTTTTGGGGACCAAAAAGAACCTTGAGTAGATTCCGGGCTCTGAATGGTCTATTGTAACTGGCTGAATGGCTCTTTTTTGCAGTAGTTTTGAGACTTCTAACTCTGCAATTTCCCTTAGACCGGGTGGTACATCTGGAAGGGAATTTGAGGCGAAGGGACTTTCCTCGAAAGGAATTATGTAACCCTTGGATATGATCGACTGTACCCATCTGTCTTGAGTGAGGGAATGCCAGGCTTCTGGGTACAGTGATAATTTTGCCCCGACTGCCTCCAAGGAGGGACAGCCGGGCAACATCTCAGGGATGCTGAAAGGGCTTGTCAGAGAGAGGCTCTCTGTTTCCCTGGTTTTCGGACCCCTCTGCCTCTAGAGCGGCCTGTTGTTGTTACCCTCTGCCTCTAGGGGTAAACTGACCACGTGAATCCGGCGTGACTCCTTGGGATTTACGGAACCACATTTTCCCACCTTTCTGTCCTTTGGGATAAGGTCTAGAAGGGGTGGAAAAACGGACTCCAACAGCAGAAAGAGTCTTGCCGTCCTGTTCGCACCTGGTCAAGGTTTCCTTCACCTGAGGGCCAAACAAAGCTGACCCATCAAAGGGAGAATTTGTGAAGGACGCCTTAAAGGGATCCGCAAAATCACATAGCCGCATCCAGGCTTGGCGCCTAAGAGCCACACCTGTACCTGCGGCTCTACTCTCCATCCGCAGCATAAGATATTAGCCGCATGGAGGAGTTTGCAATGGAATTGAGGGTTCCTAGCTGCGAAGCAATTTTTTCTTGAGCCCCTGCAGCTGTAGGAATCCTGAACTACTTCACCCAGCTCCTTAAGGATATCCCTCTGGAGTCTGGTGAAGTGACATAGGTAATTCAGCTTAACGATAGCAAAGGTCGCTGAGGAAAACATCCGCCACTGCACCTATCCATGGTCCTAGAGTCCTTATTAGGAGGATGGACGGCACGGAAGGATCTGCAAGTTCCTTTTTGGTGGCCGCAGCCACCACCATGGCATCAGCGGGGACACCCTTAGTGAGGAATTGCTTGTCACACGGGGCAGTGATAAATTTTGAAGGCCTCCTAGGGACTGGATCTACAGAGTCAGGAGCTGCCCACGCCTTTCGTGCAATAACCTGCATAAGGGGGTCGAAAGGCGGAGACACCCAGGAGGTGGAGGGCCGAGATCCAAACGCCTCTAGGTACACTGACTCATCCTCAGAGGGATTGTTGGTGGGCCAGTTTCCCCTCTGTTTAAGGAGTTCTAGGATGTCTGAGAAGGAGACATCCTCAGAGGGGATCTAGGGGATCCCTCTGACTCATCAAAGTCAGTATCCAAGTGACAGACTCGGGAGTCTACATGTTTCCTCTTACAAGTCCTCTTCCTAGGAGGATCTCCCGAAACATCAGGAGAATCCTCGGAAGAGGGGGAAATTCCCAATGGGGAAACCTGAGGCGGAGGATCTCTGGGTCCTGTAGCAAGAGAAGTGGCAGAGATGTCAACAGGTACTATAGAGGGAGGAGCTACGGGAACAGACTGCTGACTGATACCAGTGGCCAGCACACTCTTCATCACCTCGAATGCTCCCCTCCCAGGCAGGTCCGAGAGAACCCGTTCCGAAGAGCTAGGAACTCCAGGGACCACCGAAAGGGAAGTCTCCGAGGCAGATGTCGGAGCCGAGCTCACCAAGGCCGAGGCTCCAAGGGGAACGAGTCGGAGCCGAGGCCGCAGGCTTAGACACAGAAGCCTGGGCCTTGGAAGATTTAGCTGATTTTGATGGAGCCGACTTAGCCGGAGAGCCCTCCGGCTTAAGAAGGCCCCTAAGTATCAGCTTGTTGCGTCTTTCCTGCAGTACTCTCTGGCTGAAGGAATGACAAATAGCACAGGAGTCCTGCAGGTGAAGAGGCCCCAGGCAATACAGGCAAGAAGTGTGACCGTCTGTCAGAGACATCTTCTGACAGCACGAGTCACACTTCTTAAAACCTGAGACCCTCTCCTTTGACATGGTGCTTCACAAAACACACACACACACCAGTCAAAAATTTAAATTAAAGAAAATACCAAAAAGGTATTCCTAAAAACAAACACACACACACCCTAACAGGGAGGGGATGGGATGGGTAAAGAGTGACTAAAAAAAATTAAAAGAGACAGGGATTTTCTGTCAGGAAATCTAAATAATTAACTTATAACTAACAATAAAAGTTTTTTTTAACAAAAAGGGGCTTTAATATCAATAAAGTGAATCACTTACCAGGAGCTGGTAAAAGGAGGACCTCATAAGTGAAGCGGCAAACGAGATCTGGGTACTTACCGCCTTGCATCATGGGATATGGGGCTGCCTCGAGCTGGTAAAAGTGACTCTCGAGCTTAGCAAGTGCCGAGTCAGAGCCGAGGGATCGGCTCCGAACCCATCAAGCAAGAATGAAGGCGAGATTGACAACTTAACATCAACTTTTTCTTACAGAAAGTAGGATTGGCAATGGGGTCCCCTTGCGGAGCTAGTGTGGCCAATTTAGTTATGGCCCTCTGGGAAACCAATTTCATATTCAATGATGCGTCTTTGTCAGAAAGTATTTTATATTACACTAGGTTTTTAGACGACATCTTTGTATTAAAGGGAGATGAAGTTAAAGCTATCGAATTAGTTCAAAGGTTAAATTCTTCAACAGACTTTTTACAGTTCACGCATAGTTTTAATACTGATGTCATTTCTTACTTGGACATATGGTTAGTTAAAAACAATGAGTTAAGATCTTATACAGCAAAAATTTTTCGAAAAGCAACCTACTCCAATTCCTTTTTGCATTTTTCAAGTTGCCACCCCTTCCACCAAAAGAGGTCCATAGTCAAAGGTCAGTTGGTGAGAGCTTCCCGCATCTCGACTTTGAACACGGACTTCTTTGAGGAATGTGACTTTTTGAAAGGTATGTTCATGCATCGAGGCTACACAGAAGACCTATTAGAGTCTCTGATAGAGGAGGTTACTCGTAAAAGAGAATTATCTTCACTGAAACTTATGTTATCAGTTAAATTACCATCTAACACTAGTGTAACTTCTTTGGAGATGGAACCAATAGATTCACTCACTGAGCACTTCTCAGACAGAACAGAATTTAAAATGTAGTTTCATAACAACTTTCAATGTTCATAGTAGTTGTATTGTTAGAACATTACATAAGAACTGGGATCTATTTAGAACTAACCATGAACTGTTTGAATGGCTCGGCACTTGACCATCAACAGTATTTAAGAGAGGGAGTAATTTAAAAGCACCCCTGGAAAGACGTCAATTAAAGATGCCTAGAATTAAGGGCACATTCAAGTGTGAAAGTTGTAATTATTGTAAATTCATAGACGTCACTAACTTTTTTGAAATTGATGGACATAAATACAAGGTGAAATCTAAATTTAATTGTAACACCAAGTTTATTGTTTACTTAGCTAGATGTGTAGTGTGCGCCCAGCATTTTATGTGGGTAAAACAGAACGTAGGTTCAGTGAGAGAATTTATGAGCAAATTTATGCCATAAACCATAACAAAATTGACAATGCGTTGGCAAAACATGCCCATCTGAATCCTCAACATCAGTTCAAATTCATGGTTCTAGAACAGTTTGTGAATGACATTAGAGGTGGCCCGGCTTCATTTAAACTTGAAGAACTGGAACTAATGTGGCAGCTAAAACTAAATGCATTTAGCTTTCCGGGTCAGAATGAATCATGCTCAATCATGAGCATATTAAAGCTTAAAAGCTTGCAAAGATAGATGTTTATTTTAAAACATTATACACAAGAGTGCATTTATATTTTGTTTACTTCGAGAGTAATGTCATTTATTTTGGTTGTATTTTAATGTATTGTTTTAGGTTAGTGTGCATATATAGTGCATGTTCTATTGTACCTTTAAACAAAGATCAAGGTTCTAGTTTAAGTACATGTTGTTTAATTAATTGACTTTAATTTTCCCGCACTTTTTCAGCTGTTGACTATTTAAATAAGGTTTGTTCAATGTTATTGTATCTTCTGAAGAAGTCTGTGTATGAACAGACGAAAAGCGCTTTAAGAATTTTAACTGTTTTTATAATAAAACCGGAGTTGCAGTCTTTACAGCCGCTTGGCTGTTTTTGTTTTTAATAGTTTGTTTTGCTTTAGTGTTTAATGGGTGTAGGGGAAGGCCAGGGTTCAACTGAATTTGTTGTATCCACCATCTCAATTCTGCTTTGAGGCAGGTAAGAGTGGGATCTGAAATTCTAGAGAGTGGTTATGTTAGGATCACACAATCTTCAGATACCACTGCAGTTTTCTCATATGCATCATCATTAAAGGCAGCATAGGAATGGTGGCTGCCATAAGACCCAGAACCCGTAGGAATCGTCTTGCTGACAGTTGCTGTACTTGGATTAGGTCCTAGAAGTGGGCAGTAAGGGGGAGAACTTTGTCTTGAAGGAGGAATGCCCACATCAGGTCTGTTCTGATCCTGCATCCCAGGAAGATTTTTGTCTTGCTGTGGGCTTAGGGATGACTTGGGGAGGTTGAGGGTGAACTCCAAGCCTTGTAGCAGGGACATGGTGAACTGCAGGTGGTTTTATAGGGTATCCTCTTTTTCTGCAAGAATGAGGATGTCGTCTAAGTATGGGTAAATCTGAACACCTTTGTTCTGCAGTAGGCTATTGCTGGAGCCAAGCATTTTGTGAATACCCTGGGTGTAGTAAACAAACCAAATGGCAAGGCTGTAAATTGAAAGTAAGAACAGGGCCCAGTGAAATTAAAGTATTTTCTGTAAGAGGGTTTTATAGGGATGTGGAAGTAGGCCTCCTTGAGATCTAGCATGGCCATAAAAGCCTGGGCTGGCAATAGTGGAAGAAGGATCTGAAGAGATAACATTCTGAAGTATGGAACTCTTAGGAAGAGGTTTAGAAAGAACAGATCTAGAATTGGCCTCCAAGGGCAGTCCTTTTTTGGTACAAGAAATAACCTTGAGTAAAAACCTTTTCCTTCTTGTCCTGGTGGGATGGGTTCTATAGTTCCAAAGTTCAAAAGATCCTTTAGGATCTGGGGATTAAGGTGTAGTTGATTCTTGTGTGGGAATGGAATGCCCCTTGCAGGGGGTCTTTCTTTCCAAGAGAGGAAATATCCCTCCTACTACTGCCAGGACCCAGCAGTCTGAGGTGATAGTTCTCCAAAGGGGTAGGCAGTGGGAGAGGTGGGCTGACAGGGGGAGGTGGGCAAGGCAGTCACTAGTTATTGGAGCCCCTTCTGTCATGAAAGGGCCATCTGTGGGTAGGTTGAGAGGAAGCTGGTCTGGAAGTGGTCTGTCTCCTGACTCCTTTCCTATGTCGGGAAGAGGAAGAAGTAGCAGAGGAGGGGGTCCCTTCTGACAAAAGTAGTCTTGGCTGGGTGATTCCTATAGTATTTAGGAATGGAAGACACCAGAAGGTGTTTAATACCCTGAAGCTTCTTGCTTTTTTCCTGAAGGTGTTAAGAATTCTGCAGACTGTTTTCCAAACAGGAGGTTGCGGTCAAGCAGGGCATCAAGAATTTTGGACTAAAGTCCTATGGCAGGGGTTGCAGGCAAAGCCAAGAATATCTGTGTAGCACTGATGCGGAAGCAGGAGACCTTGCAGAGGCCGCTGCTGCATCATAACTGCATTTAATTGAATGTCTGGCCACTTAAGCCATGGACAGTTTTGATGCTACCTCTGTCTTGTTAGGGGAGTCAGGCAATGATGACAGGAGAGTAGTGGCCTGGGATACTAAGTCCAAGGCATATTTTACTATACAAGCTTGGTAGTTGATGGCTCTGAAGGCTAGGATGGAGAAGGTATAAATTTTCTTGCCTATCCTGTCCATATTCTTATTGTCCTGCCCATCCTGTCCATATTCTTACTGTCCTTGTCAGTAGGTAAAAGGGACAAGGAGGGTATTAATTTTGACTGCTTGTCAGGGGATACAGCAATCACTGCCAGGTCTGCAAAAGGGGGTATCACCAGGAATTTCTGATCATCAGGCACCTTGTAGAAATGGTCAGGTCTCTTATGGGGCAGGTGGCTGTGAATCAGGATGTTTTGATGCTGAAGAAAATGCATCAAGATAAGCGGGTATAACTGGTGAGATGGCAGATGGAGACTCTACTTGAAGTTATTCGAAATATCTCTTGAGTTTGCCATTTGGGACATATCCCATTTGAAATATTCTTTCATTTGGTAAGGTCTCCCCAAAGGTGATGTCCTCTGGGGGAGAATCCCCTTCAGTGGATTCCTCATCACAAGGAATAGTATTCCAGTGGAGACAAAAATCTGTAAAGAGTAAGTAATTGA
>NC_056743.1:934681120-934806120 GCF_019279795.1 Protopterus annectens
TAAAGTACCAATTCTTTTTAATGATGGCCCAGATAGTGCCAACATGTTTACAAAATGTCAACACAAGACTAGCCTTAAAGTCAATTACAGGGGAAACAACAGTAGAATTAGTGTTGTCCTCCAAGAAACCATCCAGTCCATCAATAGCTGGTGTGGTCCTTAAAGGGGTAGACTCATGAGCATTATTTGATAGTAAGGGTTTATAAAAACCATTTTCTCTTTTCGTAGTGACCTCCTCAATCAGCTCATCAATTAAAGGGGCAGGGTAACCCCTGTTACAAAACAAATCTTTTAAGAAAGCACACTCAAAATTGAAAGCTTCCAATGTGCTACACATACGCACAGCTCTTACCAATTGTCCCTTGAGAATTGATCTTTTTTTCTTTGGGCGGGTGGTTGCTGGAGAAATGTAAGAAGGCATTACAGTAAGTTGGCTTCCTATGGATACATGATAAAAAACAATTGTTGACCAAATCCTTCGCCAACCTCACATCTAAGTATTCAATTTCGGTTGATGAAAATTGGTAAGTAAATTTTAAGAAAGTAGAAGAACCGTTCATGAATTGAATCAGGTCCACTACATCACTTTCATTACCGTCAACCAAAATGAACACATCATCTAAAAAGCGCGTGTAATATTTAACCATGTTCTTAAACTTAGGATTAGCCTTCAAGAATGTTTTCTCCCAATAAGCGACAACCAAGTTAGCCACACTCCCGCCACAGGGGGACCCCATGGCAATACCCTGCTTTTGTAGGTAATACTGATTGTCGAAAAGAAAAAAATTTGAAGTTAGTATTATATCCAACAATTGAGTAACAATAGATATTTCTTCCTTAGTGGCCCCAAGGCTCACCAACATCATTTCGACCCATTCTACCGCTTCCTGGTGCGGTATAGACGTGCATAAATCAACCACGTCGATTGTTAAAAAGTTAAAGGATGGGTCGAAATTGATGCTGTTGATAGTTTCTAAGAAAGACCAAGAGTCCTTACATATTTCAGGGACACATCTTAAGTATTTTGCAATGATCCCATCGATGACTCTAGAACATGGGTGTGTGATGGCACATCTACCATCAACCAAAGCCTGCATTGGTGGGTTCACAAGATCTTTATGCATTTTAGGAATACCAAACATCACGGGTACTTTGGGAGATGAGATGTTGATGAAATTAAATGTGTCAATATCAATCAAGCCATCGATAAACAGGTCCCTAAAATATCCACTGATTTTGTTGTAAGACCCCACCATCTCATTCAAAGAAGAACGTTCATAGGCCACTGAGTCTAATACTAAATGCATTCTCCTATTGTAATCACAGGTGTCAAAAATGACTAAACCCCCACCTTTGTCAGGTTTCATTACCCTAACGGACAGCCCACTCAGGTAGTTCAAGGCCATCATTTGGTCATACGAAGTGTTACTCTGGTGGTCAAACCATTTTGCACTGTGAAAAAAATGTCTAAGGTCCAATTCACAGACATTTTCAAAAATGTTCAAGTTAGGGTGCAGTGGGGGGTTAAACGTGCTAGACAATTTAAACATTGGTCGCTCAACATGTACATCATTGTTAAACAATACTTTTAAATTCAATTTACGTACATAACATTTTAAATCGATCAATAATTTTAATCAGGGAATGCAAATGCTTCCACTGCCCTGCTCAAACTCCCAGCTTACTCTGTCAGATGCTTTTTCTGCATCAAGACCCACCAATAATATGATATTTTCTTTCATTCAGCTTCCCTCTGGATCGTCATTGCTCTATTAATGTTGTTTAAATGTTTGCCTCCCCTCCACAAAACCACACTGATCCATGTCTATCAATTTTGGCATCACCTTTGTCTATAATGCCTAAAAGAATGGCAAACACTTTATAATCATGGTTTAGGATTGAAATAGGCCTGCATGAAGCTGGATCTGATGAGTCTTTACCCTCCAAGTATTACAGCCGCTACCACCTTCTCCTCTTAAAATACTGTCAAACAAAACCTTCCAGATCTTGATCTGTTTTTCCCCTCCTAGCTTCCCAAATCCGCAGGAATACCACTTATTCCTGGAGACTTTTCTGTGGATTGGTTATACATCACCAGTTTTATCTCATCTCCTCCTATCCTAACTACGAGTAATTGAGCTTCATCTACCTCTAAACTTGCCATACTTTAATTCTTCCATATACATGTCCATTTGTACCTTTTCTTGAATTTCATATTTCTCTGCTTTGTTATTTTCATTCTAGTACCTCTACAAGATCTCTTATTTTCTTTGTTATAGGCTCCCTAAGCTTGGTGACGACCCTTTCTACTTTCTGTTGCCCGAGCCATTGTGCTAGAAGTTTATCAAAAAAACAGTTGTTTAACAGAATTCTTTCTAAATTCATGCATATTATAGAGATAATTCCATAATTTCAATTTAGCATTCTGCAATTGCTCCTCTTCTTGTTCTGTGAGATTTACCCTATTCTGCAATACTTTACCCTTTGTCAGTCTCTCTAAATTCTTACTTCTTAACCATCGCTCTTTAGTTTCCACACCATTTTTAAACTCCACTTTAATTTTACCCTGTTCCCTAGCTGCATTTTCAGAAGAAATTTATATTCTATTAACTCCTGAACAATTTCCAGTATCCTTTCCTTAAATTCTCCTCTTTAAGAGATAAGTAGGGAAGTGCCAGTCTCTCTTTTTTTATGCTCTTGTGAAATGCAAGTTCTGTCTAGCCTAGCCCAGTTTCTGTAAATCATGGAATATGTAAATTCACTCCAAACTACTACTGAATTCATACCTTCCATGCCAAATATTTTCACAAATTTCTTCAAAAATCTACCATCTTTTTATATATTTTCCCTTCAGGCTCACCCAGATACAACTTCACTGCTGCAAATCAAAGTCCAGTCCCTACCTATAAGCAATATTCCCTGCTGAAAGCTGAATACAGGAAACTCTCAGTTAACCAGCGCTCAAGCAACTGGGAAAAGATGATCGAATAAATACAGTACAATTTTCACGTGTTGCACTTTGTTTTCCCCCCACAGAAATATACCTTACATTTTTAGAGTTTTAAAAAGGAAGATAGGAATAAATTATCTCTCTCCCCAACCGGAGAACAAGTCAAACCATACAAATAGTATAGGGTAAAGTATTAGTCAGGCCTATTTTAATAGTAGCTCTCAAGCAACCAGAAACTACAGTTATCCAGTATCTACCAATCCCTATGGGTGCCAATTAACAGCGTTTACTGCATCTCTACCAGAATTTCCTTAAGTTCCATTATAGCAGTTTTCGGTGGAATATAAATACATGCCAATGTAATCCTCCTCCCTTACCAGTAAGCCCCTTAGTGCTACAAATCTACCATTATCTCTTTTGTCCTCTATCACTATTGCAACTCCTATTGCAATATAGGTACTCCTATTTTCCTTTGTCCCAAGTATTCCACTGAATTACCCTCCTGAAACATGTTTCTTGTAGCATAGCTATTTTCCCCCATATTTAATATTTACAAAGAAAAAGTAGTGAACTGTATCTGTCAGACCATTTACATTTAAAGATGATATAGATAGTGTCATTATGTTAAAAAAAATTCTTCCCACTTTGTGTGCAACAACATTTTTGTTAAGTTTCTAGTTCCACCTTTTGTGTTACATGCATACACCAATGTTTAGCAGGTTGATTTTTTTATATAGTTGTTTGTCAAAAAGCTAATAATTTAACATTAAACAGTACAAGTTTAAATGTACTGAACATGCTTAACAGCGAAAAATAAATGCATCAAATGGCCATAATTGGACAACAACCAGTAAGTACTGCAATGCATAAGGTAAGTGAAGGAAACATCTTTTTAAATGTGCCCTACTCCCTACTGTAGTGCAATCTTGGAGTTGGTATTTATAGTTGGGTCCTTATCAGATTATTGAAGTTTCAAAACTTCAAAAATCATATGGTCGGGACCATATGTTCAAAGTTTTGAAACTTCAAACTTTTTGAATGGAGATCATGGTAGAGTGCAGAGCAGGAAATTTACCCTTTTCTGCAACGTAGTGCAATCTCTGAGTTGGTATATTTAATTAGGGCCAGGTGTGTGGGCACAGTTACCCACTTGGGGGTGCAGGGGAGCTTGCCCCCTTGTAAAAATGTTCAAAATAGAATTTTTTTTTTTTAATTTTCGAAGTTCAGAAACTTCGATCATACGGTCGCAGCCTTATGAATTTCAAAGCTTTAGAATTTTGATAATCTGACATAGATCCACATAGTTGGGGGGGGTGTTAAGTGGTGCAGCCACCCGCATTGAGTGGGTGGGGTGTACAGCCCCCACCATGGTTGGTTATATTCATGATGTTTGCTAACTATGGCTTTCAATGAATTATTTTTCAATGTTAAGCTTTTTGGTATGTTAAACTTTCACTGTTTAATGTTCTATTTGCCATTCGCTGTAATTTTTTTATGTGCAAACATAGACCCACATGATACAGCCTGTGCTTCTAAGTGTTTTCTGGTTTTGTCTTATCTTTATTACGGTCTCAGATTGGGAAAACAGTTGAATGCTTTAAAAAAAATCACCTAGCCATTGTAAGAAAGCCATTGAAAGTAAGAAGTATTCTGTTGTATTGCTCTATCAAACTGTCTCCATGGAGACATGAGAACAAGATACATAGTTGCTTCTATAAGCACCAATTTATTTGCTAGATAAAAACTTTACATTTAATACTCTATTTGCTTTCTCAAAACTTGTTAGTAGATCAAGCCAATGACCATAATCCAGTCATTCCCCCATGCAATGGTGAGAAAAAGTACATCAGTTTTTCTTGTTTCATGCTCTTTTGACCAGACTTTAACAACATGAAGGAGGGCATATACTTTAGAGTCCCCTACAAGTTTATCAAATTCAAAAAAGTACAATATTTCCAGGTTTTCTTGTTCTGGTATGTTTCACAAATACAAATAATGCTTTGTAATCCCATATTTTGCAATTTCTGGGTTGCTGGTTTTATTCCTGTTGATCTCAATCTCCCAAATCCAGTTTCTGCTTCATTTCCAACATACTACAGTTTCTTATAGTACACTCTTGTGTCTCAAGCATTTTCTGTTGAAACACTGGAAAATGTCTCACTGGCACAGTCCATCTATGGGCTTTATTTCCAGAACAAGCAGCAGAATCTGCTTCTGTTTCATAACTCACTTTTGTATTTCCTCTTTAGCATGTTCTGCATCAAAAAATAATTGATTTGGTCCCTCCAGAAAAGTATATTCTGAAAATAGCTGGGTACAGCAGGTTAAATCTCACACCTGCTTCTTGACATTCCCTGATTGGTGCAATACATTTATTCCTCTTCTGCCTGTTGTACAGTGAGTAATCATTTTCCACAAACACACTGTCTTCCACTTTAAGTGCTTTGTCCATCAGCCACAGCTTTGTCAGAATCAACTTCTACTTGTAGGATTGTATCTCAACTATCAAAGGTCTAGGCTGCTTTCTTATGGACAGTTTGGAGCATACAAATGATGTGCCCTTTCAAATAACTCCTGCTGTGTAATACCAGTCCAGTTGCTTATTTGTTCTTTCATAAAATTAATACAATCTGTTCATTCCAGCTTCTCTGGTACAGCAGAAAATATCAGGTTTTGTCTCTGCGGTCTGTTTCCCAATTCTATTTTTTTTTTTAAACATCTCTTCTTGAGTAGTCTTGTATTCAGCCGGGCTCACTACATAATACTGAAATTCCACAATCCCCAGAGACTCAGGAAACAGAGGACCAGAATCTCGAAATTGCAGAATCGCTAACTAAAAAAAGTAAAACATAAAACAAACTATTCTAATGTTTATGCAGGGGTCAAGCCCCCCTGCATCCCCCACACCCCCTGCAACTTAAATATACCAACTCCAAGATCGCATTACAGTGAAGTAAATGGCAAACTTCCCATTCTGCATTATACGGCAATCCCCATTTTCTGCTTTCCAGATTCCGCAATCTTTTGAGATTCTGGTCATCAGTATTCAGAGTCTCGGGATTGTGGTATTACGTAGTGAACCCGTTCAGCCAGCCTTTTCATTTCACCTTCTGATTTTTGTAGTTTTATCACCTCATCTGAACATCTTTTTAAAGCTTCTTCCATTTCTTTCAGCCTTTTGTTATTTGAATGGATATACTTTGGTGTTTTGTTTATTTTTATAAGCTCTGAGTACATTTGACTTTATTTCCTCTAGGCTACTGGAAGTCATGTCTTTAATCAAAGCTGGAGCTTGTACTGCTTTTTGCTTAACAGCTATAGAGTTCTTCCTGGTCAGTGTGTTTTCCTCACCTTTTGTGATGATGGATTTTCTATCAGGTTCTCTGAATTTCTTTACTGGCATCCAGGCGGTGCACTTACTAGCCAGTCACTGAAATTTATCCAAAAAAATACGAGTTTACTGGCTCTCTTTCCCAGCATTTTCACATTGTGAGAGCTGAAATTAAGCAGTTACTCAATGAGCAGCCATCTTGGAAGTCCCACAGAAGCCATCTTATTTATTTGTTGATGGGGATTAAAGTCTTTAGTTGGAAAGTTTATGAAGCCATATGTTTGGTGAAATGCAGGAAATCAAGGAATATTTGGTACTTAAACACAGAATGTTTTACAAAATCCAGCATAGTGAATTATGTTTAACAGTTTTACAAAGGACAGAGCTAAAACAATCTTGGCTAAAGGTCTTTAGCCCAGTGACTTTTTTTTAGGAATTTCTTGGGTCATTCTAATTGCATGATCTTTTCAGATACATACAATCTAAAAGGGGCATTACATTTTACAGCTGGTCTGAGCAGGACAGAGGAATATTTCTTTTGACCTGGATGATATACTGCTACTCATTAACTGGGCTACACTGAAGGATTTCCAGACTGTTGCTGCTATGTAGTGGACAAATGACAGGGAATTATCTATGGAGACGTTGAGCTCTCTGATGACTAACAGTATGGATTGTGATGCTGTTTAAACTACACGCTTCTGTTGAAATATGTTTAACGAAGGTGACAATGTTGTATTCCTTTGCATTTAGTTTAATGCCCACTTCTGATATACCATTGAATTGTATGGTTTTAGCCCTTGTTATAGCAACATGTTATCAGATGCTGAAGAAACAGTCAGCTGGCAAACTTCTATGTCGGAGTGCGTGGTTTGAAGATCTAAGTAGATGCAGAACAGAAAGGGTCCCAGTACTAAGTCATGAGGAATACCACTAGGCACCTTTTTCTTGAGGTTGCACTTATGTTAACTACATGAGTTCTGACAGCTAATTTTCTATCTTACAACATGAGGGACTACATTTAGGCTGATAAGCTTGTTTAGAATCTTAGAATTGGGAACAGCCACAACTCTTGACCAGCTTTAAGTATATTGTATGAAGAGCCACTCCAAGGGTGTAGAGGAATAAATTCCATTTAGCCCAGGTTCAATTAGCAGCTTGGGCAACGGACAGAGGGCCATACGGGGATGGGACTTTGATGCTGCTCCAGTAGGGGAGAGGATGCAACAAACATGGGAGGCGGGGAAGGGAGAGGGTACTGCATATAAAGAACTTCCAACATGTTGGATGCAAAGATGGCCAAGCCTACAGGGTGCTCTTAAGCTCCACAACTAGCAGTAGCAATACTGGAGTAATTCCAAAGGGTATAGAAGATAAGCTTGTAGACTCACATGGACATGGGGCAAGGGGGGTTCAGGCTGGTTAAATGATTTCAAAGGGGACCAGAAAAGTATAGATATACTGTATAATGTGCAGGATTGCTACATATGGCTTCCGTGTTTTTTGCAAAAAAGTTGACAAAATTAAGTAGACAATCTCCCTTTGACAAGATCATATTGTTACATGTTTAGAATATGATTTTTTATTTATGAAATCAGATATATACTTCATGGCTTTGCAAATTAGAGTCATTAGGCTGATGGGTCCATTGTTCCCAGGATTTGAGATGGGGCTGTCTTTAGAGAGAGATTGGACGGTAGCCATTTCCCATACCTCAGGTGCATACCCTGCAGCTATTCTTGAGTTGAAAAGTTTTAGGAGGTGTTCAGAGAGGAGGAGTTAAGTGCTGTTATTTACACCACTAGGTAAACTCTCAGGGCCAACATATGTGGTATTTTTAGCCTTAGAGAGTGTAGCTACGGCAAGTCCCATGATAAACGTGAAGGAAAAGACGATGCTTGGGAATTTGTGGAACTTTAACTCTCTAGTGGGAAGTTGGCACTAACTTTCTGCAAGTATATTAGCAACATCCATAGGGTCAGAATGGAAGAAGATATAATTATGAATTAGTTCAGAGTACTGCTGAGTATTGTGTCTTAATTGTCTGTTGAAGTTAAAAGGATTTTTCATTATCCTTGATGTTCATCGTGCATACAGCTGCAGTCATAACAGATGGGTTCTCCTGCTGTCAGGCGGGTCCTCGGTCGGCCGAATTCCAAAGTCTAGGTCCGGCGTCTGTTGTCGTCGCTTCTTCCCTGACAGTGCGACAGGGGTATAAAAGAACCAGCCGACGCCATTTTCTTCAGTCTTCTTGCCGCGCGGTGCCCGAAGCAGAAGCAGTTCGCAAGTGCCGGTCGGCCAGCTCCTGAGATTACGAATATTTTGCAACCGAAGTCTTCTTGAAAGCCAAGTACCCTGTTGGGGAAACTTTTCTTGCCTCAGACCGATGTCAGACAAAGTTAATAATTGCATTTCATGTGGGAAGCAAATCCCGCTTAAGGATTTTCATTCCCTCTGCATTCCTTGCTTAGGCCCAGACCACGACGTTTCGGCCTGTCGTTTTTGTGCTACATTCAACAGACGAACCATTAAGCATCGGGCGGAGTTCGCCCAACACTATTTTGGCAAAAAATTTAATTACATTATGTCGTCGGATACTCCGACTCCAGTTTTGAGTAAAAGACGCAAAGATAAGGACCGACATTCGAGGTCCGCGGCTTCTACCGACACCATGCCAAAGCCGACTACAGGTGGTCCGGTTCTCAGTGAGGCGCCTACGCAGCCCCCGACTACCAACGACACTTCATTGGCGGTGTCTACTGTACCCGAAGTCACAGGCTATTCGGCCCACACCCCGACTACCGATACCGAAGCCACTCTTGGCGGTGAAACACAGAGTTTAGACAGGTCTGCCACCTCTCAAGGTGTCTTCAGGACTTTTTCCATCAAGGCTTTCACTAAGTCTAAAGCAGCCATGCATTCTAAGAGACAAGCTCCACAGGGACCCTCTCAAGGCCCTATGCCTAAAAAGCAGATGCTCAAAATGGCTGAGGATTTGATTACTCTTATCAGGGGTTCTCAACCCCCCCCCCCCCGGACAAAAGACCCAGAGTGGAGGAAGAATCCCCTTCCTCGGACCAGGTCTCCATTATTTCAGAGCATTCTGATGACCAGGAACATTCATACTCCCCTTTTGAAGATTCTGATGCAGAGGAGTCCATTTCCTCCGTCTCCCCTCCTGAGGATTACTCTTTTGGGGAAACCTTACATACCTTGAGGGAACACTTCCTCTGGGAAGGCCAAGAGTACTCAGACTCCAAGAAAAGGCTTAGGGATTTTCTCTTGCTCCATCAGCACAGGCCTCTGGCTATACCTCCTGTCTTAGACATTCTTGATGAGGTTTATTCGGAGGCCTGCCTTAACCCAGACTCTTTACCTCCAGCCCCAGTCAAGCCTGACAGTTATTACCGGGTTCCTGACTCACACCAATTCCTATACAAAAGCCATGCGGCTGACCCAGAAACTATCTCACAGGGTCCCAAGGGAATTAAGGCCTCCACTGCTAAAAATCCATTACCTTCAGAGAGGGATTCCAGAGCTTTAGAAAGGTGGGGGAAAAAGGTATACACCTCGGCCACCTTAACCATGAGGGCATTAAACTGCCAGTTCCTTATGTTAAAGTACCAACAGTTTCTGTTATCACAGTTGAGAAGCAAAATGTCACAACCTGAACAACCAGACTTGAAGGAGTTGCAGGATTTGATGCATAGCGCAGAACAAGTGGGTAAACATACCTTGCAATGTGGTTTTGATGCTTTAGAGGTCTCATGTAGAGCTGCTGTTACAGGATCAGTCATACGTAGACATGCCTGGCTCAAAGAGCAAACCTTACCAGATCATGTCAAAGCTAAATTACTAGATGCCCCTCTGCAAAAAGATGTATTATTTGGTGTTAAAGCTGAGGAGGTATTAAAGAAAATGGAGGAAAAGGCCAAGTCAATGCAAACAGTGAAAGATTTCCTACAGGTACAACCTCCACGTTTCAGTAGAAATTGGCCTTCCAAAAATTGGTCCTTTCCAGCCACAGACAGACCCCAAAGAGGTAGATACAGGCACCAGAGGGGCAGAGGGCAATCTCAAGGATCGTTTAGAGGCAGACAATGGCAAGCTCCTGCACAAAGAGGTGGTGAGGATAGTTCAGAGCCATTCAGAAAGCAGGCCCAATGACTTTCCCCTTTGCATGCCAAGCAAGGCTCAAATGGCAGCACCTTTAGGTGGAAAACTGGCATTATTTTCGAAAAATTGGCATATTGTCACAAAAGACAAATGGATCCTGGACATTATAAACAGAGGCTACAGATTGCATTTTCACACCCTTCCAAAAATGAGAGGCATGCCAAACCTGCCACACAAAGGGCAGAGGCACAAAAACAGATTTCAGATCTCATGGACATGAAAGCTATTCAAGAGGTACCCACACAAGAACAAGGTCAAGGTTTTTACTCCAGACTATTCCTGGTACCAAGGAAGGGAAAAGAGTGGAGACCTATTTTGGACCTATCCATCCTAAACATATTTTTACTCGTGCCAAAATTCAAGATGCTCACATTACAGCAGCTTCTTCCCATGCTGGGCAAGGAGTCTTGGCTGGTAACATTGGACCTCAAGGAGGCATACCTGCATGTCCCAATCGGACAAGATTGCAGAAGATACATCAGATTTCTTGCAGGTTCAACCCATTATCAATTCTCTGCATTGCCCTTTGGCTTATCTACTGCGCCCAGAGTATTCACGAAATGCCTGGCATCAGTAATTGCCTACTGCAGACTTCAAGGGATACAAATTTACCCATATTTGGATGACTGCCTGATCCAAGCGGACAGCAAGCACATTCTTCTGAAACATCTGGCTTTTGTAATAATGTTGTTGAATTCTCTGGGATACACAGTCAACAAAAAGAAATCAAGGCTGACACCCTCACAGACAATAATTTTCCTGGGTGCCAACTTGGACACAAACACCCAGATGGCCTACCTCACGCCAGAGAAACAAGGGCAACTAACTCAATACTTCAGAAAACTAGCAAATTTCACCAGGCTGACTGCAAGGAAAATCCTGCAGGCTCTGGGATTCATGGCATCTTGCATCCTACTAATCCCATGTGCAAAGCTGCATATGAGGAAACTTCAATGGTACCTGAAAAACCTATGGTCTCAAAACAGCCACAGTTTGGAAACAATAATACCACTGATTCCATGTCTTCAAAAGGAATTTCTGTGGTGGGCTCAAGCATGCCAAAGAAACACAGGTCTAAAATTCTGCAAACCTCAAGCAAATCAAGTCATCACAACAGACGCCTCGGACTATGCCTGGGGGGCGCACATGACAGATCGGTGCATTCAGGGCAAAAGGTCCCAAAAAGAAAGGCACCTACACATCAATCAAAAGGAAATGCTAGCAGTAATAAATGCTATTATGGCTTTCAAAGACCTTCTGCATCCAAGTCAACTATTAATAAGGACAGACAACACCACAGTAATGTGGTACATAAACCAACAGGGAGGAACCCATTCATACCCCCTGTGCAGGCTGGCCATGTCTCTTTGGAACATGGCTCTGGAATTACAAATCGAGCTTCAAGCACAGTACTTGCCAGGCAGGGAAAACACGCTGGCAGACAACCTAAGCAGAAATATGACAGCCACATGAATGGAAGTTGCATCCTCAAGTTTTTACAGAGATAATTCAAGCATGGGGAAGGGCCAGACATAGATCTCTTTGCCTCCCACAAAAATCACCAATTGGCAAAATTCTGCACAAGGACCTTTCATCCACAGGCCTGGAAAGTGGACGCACTCTTTCAGTTGGACAACAATGACAGTTTATGCCTTCCTCTGCTGCCCAAAGTTCTATTAAAAACCAGAGCAGACAGACCAAAGATGATTCTCATTGCTCCAGACTGGCCAAGACAACCCTGGTACCCACTCCAAAGAAGCCTGACGCATTCCCCACCATGGATCCTACCTCTAATGCCTCTTCTTCTGACTCAGCACAGCTTCAAAACACTTCACAGTCAGCTGGAAACACTCAATCTGGCCGCATGGAAGATTCCTTAACTTCACCACAGACCCTAGTCTCCAAGGAGGTGCAGGATGTCATTTTGGAGGCCAGAAGGCCTTCTACTAGAAAAGCTTACTCCGCAAAATGGAAACGGTTTTGTGCCTGGAATGAGAAAAAGGGCCAGAATCCTGGAATACTGAATTTACCTCAGATATTACAGTATCTAGCCGAGTTGCTAAGCAGTGGACTTTCATTCTCCTCCATCAAAATCCATGCCTCAGCCATTTCTGCAGAATACAACACTGATCCTCCTTTATTCTCTCACCCCCTCTTAAGACAGTTCCTCAGAGGGGCTAAATATAAAACCCCCAAGGAAACAACCAGTACCTGCTTGGGACCTCAATTTCATTCTAGAAAAACTGACCTTGCCTCCTTCTGAGCCAGCTGCCTCAACAGAACTGCAATATTTGTCCTGGAAAACAGCCTTCCTTCTGGCCATCACCTCAGCTCGCAGGGTATCGGAACTACAAGCCCTCATGGCTGTGCAGCCTTTCATCATTTTCCATCAGGACAGAGTTTCCTTACGAACCAATCCGTCCTTTATGCCTAAGGTGGTATCCAGGGTAGCTTTGAAATCAGGCTATCCACTTACCTACCTTTTACCCTAAACCTCAAAACAAAGGGGAGAGACTACTACACTCCTTGGACATCCACAGACAACTGCGTTATTATTTGGACAGAACAAAGCCTTTCAGAAAATCAGAGCAACTCTTTGTGTCCTATGCTGCAGGAGCTCAAGGGAAGCCAATTTCAAAACAGACAATTTCAAAATGGATAGCCCACTGCATACGTTTTTGTTACTCTTTTCATGGTAAAACTGTACCTGCAGGCATCAGATCTCACTCCACAAGGGCCACAGCTACCTCTGCAGCTTTCCTCAGAGGGGTTCCTACCAAAGATATTTTGGAAGCAGCCACTTGGAGTTCTGTGCATACCTTCTCCAAACACTATCACCTACCATTATACTCCAAAACTAGAGCAGGCTTTGCCACTGCAGTCTTGCAATCCTGGCTCCTCCTAGTTCCACCTAGTGCCTACCACCCCTTTTTTAGCTTTGGGATTATACCCATCTGTTATGACTGCAGCTGTATGCACGATGAACTTAGTACAGTTTTGTACCTACCATAAATGTAGATGTTCGAGTGCTAATACAGCTGCAGTCCAGGTTTCCCTCCCTCCTTCCCCTCTTGGGACAGGCTATTGGCTAACACCTCCTCATACAACCTGATTGGGGTATTCATTTATGGTGTATTTGCTTGCTACTACTGTTTTTTGATTATATTGCATTGCATTATTACATAAATGTATGTATTGCCTTCCTTCTGGGGGCACCTGACATCTGGGACAAGAAAAACTGAAGAAAATGGCGTTGGCTGGTTCTTTTATACCCCTGTCGCACTGACGTCAGGGAAGAAGCGACGACAACCGACGCCGGACCTAGACTTTGGAATTCGGCCGACCGAGGACCCGCCTGACGGCAGGAGAACCCATCTGTTATGACTGCAGCTGTATTAGCACTCTAACATCTACATTTATGGTAGGTACAAAACTGTACTGTTAGGATGATCGTTTTAATTAGTATTCTTCTCTAATGTTCCTTATGGCATCTTTCAAATGTTTGCTAATCTAGTCTAATATGGGCAGATTTTTATTAGAGTTTATTAATGTTTGCATTCCACCAAGGTGGCTCATTTTCACATACTCCAAATACATTTGGCTTTGATTGTGACTGCTTGCTTATGTTATGTTAGGAGTAAAACTGATGTAAATAACAGCCGAGGTCACATGGGGGCTAGACATTTTACACAAACTTTTTGAGCCGATTATAAATAAAAATACAAAGACTAAGTTCTTGAATTCAGAGGTGCTCACCGTGGTGTGTTTAGATAGCCTAAAGTACATTAATTCCTTCTGATCAGATTTGATCCAGAGATGAGGGTATTACAGGAGTGGTGCAAGTAGGTACAATGTTAGTGTGGAGGAGGTTAACTAAATAAACAGTAGCTTCCTTGTACAAGTAATTAATTTTTTTTTCTTTGATTCCTCCAACTGCTCCACCATTAGTATATGCAATACAGGGGAAGCTGAGTGGGGTGGGGGTGCAGCTGTATATAGTTTGCCTTGACATCCAGAATCGGGTCAAATGGCCTATTAAGCTTTGCTCCTAACAGGACTATCAGCTAATCTTTGCTCACCAAAGGCAGCTCAAGTAATGCTGAGTAGATAGCGGATTTCTAATGTTTCTTTTTCTAGTCCTAACTTCATATGTGCTGACAACACATGAGGCTGGACAGACAATGGAAAATAACAGACTTATGTGTACCACCACAGGCCCAGAGGGTAGTCACACTTGCTTCATCCTCCTGCCCCTTCCCCCCAGGCTTGCATCTTCAGTGAGTTCTGGCCTACACCAGAGATGCACTAGAAAGGCACCCAGCATACTCCAGCTTCCCCTAAGGCACCCGCTCCCATTCTACTTGCCTGTGCATCAAGATCCTAAGTCACTAATAGATCTATGGTCATCTTAGCTGCAGTTAAGGCTTTATCCCTCTATGCCACCAGCAAGGCTGAACATTTATTTACTGAGGCCAGGAATCTTTGAACCTACCCAATCTTTCTGGGGGAGCACATCAATGGATCCACAACTCTAGCCAGGTGCTGATCCACTGAACAGCCAGAAGAACTTTTGACAGTGCAGTTTATTTTTTCTCTCTACTGTTGTGTTGCTTGGATCACGCATGTTTTAACTTTGGTGGTGGTGGGGTTCCTCCTGCAAGTGGAGTGCAGGGGAGCTTCTTCCTACTCAGCAAAAATAAACTTGCCTTACACACTTAAACATTAGCAGAGAATTGTTTCGACCATATAGATCAGAACTCTATTAAAAACTCTGGTCTCTAGTAACATGAATTCCCCTTTCTGGTATAAGTGTCCAATTTAACTGGATAACTGAAAATTTACCCAAAGTATTTTTACTTATGGGTAGCTCAGAAAACACATTTGGAAATCTTTTGTGGTTCTTTGGTACATGGAAGGTGACCTACTTCTCCTTACGAATTAATCATTTGTCTTGTTCAAGGCAGTTTGAACTTCAATAAGTTCCGTTTCTGGGTTGCAGGGAATCTCTCTAACAATAATTGGGTCTTTGACAAATACTGATATATCCTTGCAGTTTCCAGCAGGTCTTAACACTTGATAAGTGATTATATCCAATAGACAGTGCTGCCTTTACAATGAAACCAATGATACCAAATTGGTCTTACAACACAAGAATGAATGTGTTCAAGTTACAGAACAGCTTTCTTGTAGCCAGGATTAGAAATCACTGCAAATCTTTTTCCTAGAATCGGGTACTATGTGGCTGGCAAGTGCTTTTATATTTATTTTTTTTCCAATAAACATCTTCATTAAATTATCACGTATGACATAGGCAATCTTACATTTATATAAATGAAAAGCAAACATTGACACCACTTTAGTTGCAAACATTATACATCAAACACCACTGAAACAACTGTAGTTGTTAAACATACATCACTTATAATCTATCCAGTCATTGTCAGTTAAGCATTATATGGCTCATTCAAATCCTGCCTCTTAAACCTCATTCCTTATCTGCATATATTGTTCCCACAATTCCCATTTTTTCCTATGTAGTTTGCTCCATCCCTTCTTTAAAGATCCAACTTCCAGTTGCTTTACCTCTGTTACTATATTCACTACTTCTAGTAAAGTTGGTCTAGGCTTTGATTTACATTTTCTAGTAATTGCTTTTTTGGCAGCCACCATAGTTAGACTCAACAAGGCTTTACTATGGGTAGGCAATTCTGATGCTGTACCGTAGCTCAAAAAAATCATCTCTCCAGTCAGTCAAATCCAATCCACTCACCCAGCATCTCTGGCAGAGCAGTCTAAAGGGAATTCATAGTAAAGTCCGTCAACTCACTCTACACTCCTAAAAATATGTTTCCAGCCACCTCCTTCTTGCCCGTCAAACCTCCAACATTTGCTACCCACCTGAGGAAAAATTATTTTGAGTCTATTTGGGGTATAAAAATACCTATGCAAATACTTCCAGGCAAGATCCTAAATCTTCCAAACTTTGCATATTTGGGAGATATTTTTCATTCATATATATTCATTATCCAGTCTCTTTCCAATCCTTTCTAGGTTTCTCTGATTGATTCTTATAATTATTGTGTAATATTTTATATGGTCTACTAATTATTCGTTTCTAACAGCAACTTCTGTTCTAGAGTGTATTAAAAACTCTAGCAGTGATGGTCTTTCATTTAGGACCCACTTATTTCTTTATCTTTGCCTATACTCTGATACCAGTCCTTGACAGGGAAGGCAATCTGTAACCTGCAGTCCAAATACATTATTGGCCTCTTCCAATTCTATTACCTTTCCCTTTCTAGTTATTTGCTCCCAATACCTTGGCTCCTTTGTCAGTTTTCTCCAATAAATTCCAGCCTCTTCTTGTCTATTATCTGTATCTCTAACCGCAGTCATCCCTATTGGCAGAATCCCTTTTCCCCAATCTCGTGCTGGTTTAGTTCTTAGAATACTCCCTGCTATTTTACGAATATAATACTCTATGATTTTTGTTGTTCTCCTTAAGAGTCTGCATCCAAAATCCCAATCTGTCCTTATTTCTTGAGATTCCTCCCTGTATCATCATTCCTTTCCACTTTGAATTATAGTTTTCAGCTTGTGCTATGTATAAGAGCCTTAACTGTGTTGCTCTAAAATACCCCCTCAAATTGGGTAATCCTAGTCCCCTTTGTTCTAGTGGAAGAATCGCCTTAACCCACTTGACCCTTGCTGTCTTCCCTTCCCAGATAAAATTCAACTCTTAATTGCTAATCTACAGTTTCTCCCTCTGGTTGACAAAAATATGCCTGACTTGTGTACAACACTAAAGGGATTAAAGACACTAATTGCTTGTATCTTAGTATCCATATAACAAAGCTTCCAGTTTTTCTACTATTGTATTGTCTTCTGTTTAGTCCCTTCCAACATATCCTTTGCTGCCACAACAGTCTCATTTCTAACCCATACTCCTAAATACTTCATTATATCATGTCCTCATAAATATGGATATTGTTGGACCAATTTGTGTGTGGGTACATAATTTACTGCTATTGCTTTTGTTTATAGCTTCATTAATTTTTGTATCCTAAGAAAATTTGAAACTCTTAAAATGTTCCACAACACCGCAATGTCCCTTTCTGGTTTTGTCATATATATATATATATATATATATATATATAAAATAATATCTGCAAAATGGTGCCAGCTTTTCCTGGCTAGCACACCAATTATATCCTTGAATTTCGAGTCCCTTATTCCTTGCCTGGTTCCTCTACTCAAAGAGAAGTTATTAGAGGATGCCACCCACTTTAAATTTTCACCCCCAATCCCTCATATATACTCCTAATCAACCTTATAATTGCATCAGGGAAAGCAAATGCTGTCCATTGCTCTGCTCATGAAGCCCCAGTCTACTTTGTCAAATGCTTTTGATGCATCAAGATCCACCAATAACAGTGGTATTTTTTACATTCTGCTTCCCTCTGGATCATTAATGTTCTGTTTATATTGTCAAATGTTTGCCTTCCCTCCACAAAACCACACTGATCTGTATCAGTTTTGGTATCAGTTTGCCATTCTTAGACATTATAGACAAATACTTTATAATCATGGTTTAGTATTGAAATGGGCCTGTATGAAGTTGGATCAGATGGATCTTTACCCTCTTTAGGTATTACAGTTGCCACTCCTTTCTTCCAGGATGCTGGTACTTCTCCTCCTCTTAAAATACTGTTAAACAAAACCTTCCAGATCTTTCATTTTTTTTCCCTCCTAGCTTCCAAACTTCCACAGGGACTTTCTTGTAGACTGGTTATACATAGCCATTTTTATTCTCCTCTCTTCTATCCTGTTAGTAATTGAGCCTAATCTACCTCTAACCTTGGTATATTTAATTCTTCCATAAACATTTCCATTTGTACCTTTTCTTGATTTCCATATTTCTCTGCTTTATACATACTTACATAAACATTTTTGAAATATTTCTAATACTTCTACAGGGGCTCTTGTTAACTTCTTTGTTATAGGCTCCCAAAGCTTAGTGACAGCCCTTTCCACTTTGTTGCCGGAGTCATTGTGCTTGTGTTCTAGAATTATCAAAAAACAGTTGCTTAACAGCAATCTTTCTAAACTTGTGCATGTTATAGAGGTAATCCCTTATTTTCTGTTCAGAATTCTGCAGTTGCTCCTTTTCTTGTTCTGAGAAATTCCACCTATTTTACAAAACGTTAACATTTGTCAGTCCCTCTAAATAATTCTAGCTACTTCTTAGCCTATCTCCCTTTCCTTTATTTCCACCCTAGTTTTAAACTCCACTTTAATTTGGCCTGTAAGTGCTTTGGCCAGGATGTGGAAGCAATGGAATGAAAGTTGAAGGTCACTCTTGATAGACAACCTAACTTGCTTCACCAACTTGTTGTAAGCTGACATACACTGGATTCCCCCAGAAGGACACCAGCTATTTAGCTATTTAAGCCAGTTATCCTCTCTATCTGGGCATCCTTCTGGGAAGAGGAAGGAATCCATTCACAGACAGATTCTTACCTGCATTTGACACATGCAGAGAGCGCCCCAATACATCTCTGTATCTCTCTCCACGTTGTTCTGGATTAAGCTCATTCACGCCTACATGAGCCACCACCAGGCTGTAGTCATCATCTGTCCTGTTTAAGGGCATGTAAAATCGTTATGATGTCACAGGCACTAGCACTGGAAAGGCAGATGTCACCCTCTGTCCAACTGAGTGAGTATAGACTTGGCGTGCCTGGTGACAAAGCTGACAATTACTATGCCATTTCTACTTGCATGGGCAGACTTACTGGCAGTCAAAGGTTTGGAATCTGCAGCTTGATGATATGCTGAGTTATAAGTGTTATCACAGAATGGTGTTAGTAGACTGCTGCTTAGGCTAGTTAGTTCAGATTATTGGAGGCTTGTGGAGTGTTTTGTTTTACAGCTTCAATGTATGTTGATTTAATGTACACTTGTGGAGGTAAGAGTGGCTTCATAAGCTGCTTGCCAACCATGAAGGTAGGTGAGAGGGTAGCCTTCAGAATATATAGATAATTAAATCTCTCAATATTGAGCCAGTAGTAGATGGTTGTCATTAAGCATCAAGCAGTTTCTACATTACCTGAATGTACCAAATGCAATAATGCTGATGACAGAAGGGACAATGGTAAATTGGTCTACCATTTTGTCAAGTGTGTTATATTAGAGAGGGCAGGACTAATTCATGGGGTCAATTTATTCAGTAGCCAGAGAAGATACGTTAGGCAGATAAACAGTGCTATAGGAGAGTTATATTAGGTGAGGCAAAGATATTCAAAGATGCAACTACTTGAACTTGTAGAGAAGAAATTCTGTAATACAGTCGAATCTGGGAGTACTATACTGCTATGGCTTGGTACAGCACACAGATACAGTAGTAATGGGACAACAGACAAATTCAGTATAACAAAAGTATTATGAGGTCTGAAGAGGTACATGCAGAATGATCAGCGAATTACAGGAATAAAGAAGTTATGTCTTACCATCTGTGTTGTCTATCTTCACCAATCTTTGACAGTGGGTTCGGTTCTGAACATCAGAACCGATTCTGCCCTATCTTCCACCTCATGCTCTCCAAACTCTCGCGCCAGGCACTACCCACAATGCTCCTCACAGAGATCAACTCAGATCGAGTTTGCCAAATAAATAGTATACAGAAAAAACAAAATATGGTTAACTACAGAGAGTACAGAAAACGAGGCTATATATGAACCCTTAATGAGAAAAAGAAGTTATGTACTCACCATAACGTTCCATTTGAGTAGGTAACTTCATTTGTCAGCAACCTGTGGGTTACAGATCCAATACGGATCCGTGCCAGCAGCATACAAAGCTAAAGATCCGAGCTCCAAGCTCCACCCCCTTACCCATACTACCCTGCAACCTCCTTCCAATCCTCAGATCACGTTTGCCACTTGCACAAACAATAAAACAAACTAACAACCTGAGAAAACTTGACTCCGAGACAAACGAAACTCGAGCATCCAAACCTCGAGTTCAGCTAAATAACTATTCAGGTTAGGGGGAAGGAGGGAGGGATGGTTGCTGACAAATGAAGTTACCTACTCAGATAGAACTTTATGGTGAGTACATAACTTCTTTATCTGAAGTAGTTAACTTCATTTGATCAGCAACCTGTGGGACAGAGTCCCCAGCTACCCAAAATCTTGGGAGGTCCTCAAGGAAAAATATTCCGGAGCACTGCAGAGCCAAAAGCAGCCCTTCCTCTAGACACCAAATCTAGCTTATAATAGAAATAAAGGTGTGAGAGGACGCCCAGGTAGTCGCTGAACAAATGTCATCCAGGGAAACTCTAGACCAGAATGCAGCAGACGTTCCCATAGAACGCGCAGAATGAGCATGAACTCCCATTGGTTCTGGCAAGCCAGATTCTCTATATGCTAAGAGGATACAACTCTAAATCCATCTGGCAAGAGTCACTTTAGAAATTGGTTTCCCTAGAAAAGATTTTGCAAAGGAGACGAAAAGTTGGTCAGATTTATGAAAGACAGCCGTCCTGCGTAAATAAAAACGTAACTGTCTGTGAACATCCAGTAAATGAAGTTTATACCCCCCTTTGTTCTGGTAATTGGGGGGAAAAAATGGCAAATTAATGAATTGATTAATGTTCATCTCGGAAGCAACTTTGGGAAGAAAAGAGGGATTTAGTCCTGAGAGATACCCTGTCCTTGTGAAATACAAGGTATGGAGGTTTGATAGAAAGAGCCTGAAGCTCCGACACTCTCCTGGCTGAGGTAATGGCTACCAAAAAGGCAGTCTTCCATGACAAGAACTTCAGATCAACGGAAGCTGCGGGTTCAAACGGAGGCGTGACGAACGCCTGAAGAACCAAGGTCAGGTCCCACGGTTTGGATGAATTTCTAATAGGTCGTCTCAAAAGAAAAGTACCTTTTAGAAAGGCCTTACAAATTCTGGTAGCAGCGAGAGAACCAAAGTTCTCCCCAATATGGAAATGGGAAATAGCAGCCAGATGAACTTTTACAGTAGATGAACTGACCCCTGCTGAAAAATATGAGACAAGAATTCTAGAACCGCTGGAATAGGAGCGGTAAAAGGATCCAAGTTCTTATGTGAAGCCCAGATGGAAAAACATTTCCATTTACTATTGTAAATCTTCCTAGTAGAGGGTTTATGTGCTGCCACCAGAATGGACTTAACTAGGGAAGAGATACCGGGAGTCCTGGCAACTAAGGGAACTGGATCAGCCAAGCTGAGAGCTTGAGCTCATCCAGGTTCGGAGGGGCCATTCAGAGAGGTGAGAGATCAGATCCGGAATGTGATCCAAGATCCAGAGAGGAGCTATGACATGAGACTGTAGGCTGGGGAACCAGACTTGACGAGGCCAGAATGGGGCTATGAGGATAATCTTGCTCCCCAACAGACGAGCTTTCTGCAAAAATGTTGCCATCAGCGCAAGTGGTGGATACGCATAAAGAAGACTGGGTGGCCAAGCATGGACTAGAGCATCTCTGGGGGCTTCCCCTAAAGAAGGAATTAGAGTGAAAAACTCGCTGCACTTTGCGTTGGAAGGTGATGTGAAGAGATCGCAGCAAGGCTGACCCCACTTGAGGAAGATATGTTCCGCTACGGAAGAATTCAGAGACCACTTGTAAGGGGAGAGAATAGTTCTGCTCAATTTTTCCACCAGAATGTTGGACCGACCCGGAATGTGCATCGCTAACAGGAAGTGGTTGGTGGAGATCGCCCATTCCCAAACTCTCATGGCTTCTCGGCAAAGAAAGCAAGACCTGGTTCCCCCATTTGTTGATATACCAGATCACCGACATATTGTCTGACTGGATCGCAACAGTCCCCAGAGGAAAGAAGGCATGAAGGGCCTGCAACGCTAAAAGGACCGCCCTCATCTCTAGTACATTTATATGCAGAACGGTCTCTGTGAGTCCACGTGCCTTGGACAGTCCTGCCCGCACAATACCCCCCCCCCCCACCCTAGGCAGGAGGTGTCCGTGGTCACTGTGGCTTGGAGTAGGGGCATAACAAAAGGTAGTCCTTCCCGAAGGGCTCGGGATTGGAGCCACCACATGAGGGAGTTCTTACAAACCCTGCTGAGGGGAATCTGCAAGTTTAGCGGTTGGTGTAGAATGGACCACTGGACTTGCAAAGTCAACTGTAAAATCCTCATGTGCAGACGAGCGTAAGGGATCAAATGGATCGCTGCCGCTATGGACCCCAAAGCTCTCAGGACTAACTCTGCTGGGGGAGCAGGAGACTGAAGAAGAGCTAGTACATGTAGAGTCATGCTGTGAAGTCTGTCTGGCATTAGGAAAGCCTTGACCTGAAGGGAATCTATCCTGGCCCCTATAAAGTCTATAACCTGAACAGGTTGGAAGAATGACTTCTTGACATTTATAGTGATCCCCAACTGGGATGATAAATGGAGGAAGAAGTCCCTGGCTAGAGAGAGTAATCATTGTTTCCAGACTGTGACAATGTTGACTCCATAAACTTTTCAGGTACCATTGAAGTTTCCTCATATGCAATCTTGCATATGGAATTGGTAGAATGCAGGATGCCATGAACCCCAAAGCCTGCAGAATTTGTCTTGCAGAAAACAAGGGTTTTTGTTGCCATCTCTTTGAAGTATGTTGTCAGTTGCCTTTGTCTGGTGTAAGGTAAGCCATCTGGGCAGTTGTAGTCAAACTTGCACCCAGGAATGTAATTATTTGAGAGGGTACCAGTTGTGATTTCTTTTCGTTTATTGTGTACCCTAGGCATGTTAGAAGCTTTTTTACAAATGCCAGATGTTGAAGAAGAATGTCCTTGTTCTCTGCTTGAATGAGATAGTCGTCCAGGTAAGGATAAATTTGTATGCTTCTTTGTCTGCAAAATGCAATTACTGGTGTCAGGCACTTTGTAAAGACCCTGGGCGCAGTAGATAAGCCAAAGGGCAGTGCAGAGAGTTGGTAATACAAAAAACCTGCCATGAAGCGGAGGTATCTTCTGCACGATTCCCTTATTGGGATATGCAGGTATGCCTCTTAAGTCCAGCGTCACTAACCAAGCGTTCCTACCCAGCATAGGCAGTAGCTGTTGTAAAGTCAGCATTTTGAATTTTGGAATGTCCAAGAATGTGTTCAAAATTGATAAGTCAAGTATTGGATGCCAGGCATCGTCTTTTCTGGATACCAGGAACATTCTTGAATAAAAACGTTGTCCTTTTTCCTGTTCTGATACTGGTTGAATAGCCCCCACATCCATGAGGGCCGCAACTTGTTTCTGAGCCTCTGTCCATTGATTTTGTGGCAGATCTGGCCAACCGTTTGGAATTGGCAAAGTATGGAAATGAAATCTGTACCCCTGGGATACTATGTTTAATACCCACTTGTCCTGGATAATTAACTGCCAATTTTGAGCATGAAGTGCTAATTTCCCCCCCAAGGGGGCTGCCAAAAGTTAAGTGCTTGGTGAAGGTAGAGGGAAGTCATTGAGACTGCTTACTGTAGGGTTGTGCTTTGTTTCCTCCAGATTTGGAGGTGGAGGCACACCATTGCTTTGACCTGTAAGAACCCTGTGATTGGTATCTAGAGCCTTTTGAGCGCCTGGATTTGCCTTGAGAGGCTCTGTTGGACACAGGAAAGGGCCATTTTTTAGTAGGCCAGTGCCGACTGAACCTGGGTGGCTGCACTTGTAAGAAATCTTTTACAGTTTGCATAAATTTAGCTTTGTCTTCCATTTTCTTTAAAACCTCTTCTGCCTTATTACCAAACAGAGTATCATGCTGTAAAGAGGCATCCAACAATTTAGCTTTAACATGATCAGGCAGATTTTGCTCCTTCAGCCAGGCATGCCTTCTAATCACAGATCCAGTAACTGTGGCCCTGCAAGAGGCCTCCAAGGAATCAAAACCATATTGCAAAGTATGCTTTCCAACCTGTTCTGCTGCATGCAATAAATCCTGTAATTCTTTATTTTCCACGCAATCAGAAATAAACATCATTTTCTCTTTCAATAATCCCATAACATGCTGTTGATATTCAAGCATATGAAACTAGCAGTTTAAGGCCCTAATTGCCAAGGTTGCAGACGTATAAACCTTCCTTCCCCATCTATCCAGCACCCTGAAATCTCTATCAGAGGGGGTAGGATTTTGGCTATAGAGGCCTTTACATCTTTGGGACCCTGTGAGATAGTCTCAGGATCAGCAGCGGGATTTTTGAATAGAAATTTGTGGGAGTCAGGAACCCTGAAATATCTGTCTGGCTTACTAGGAGCCGGAGGTAGGGAATCAGGAGCCATGCTTGATTCCGAAAACACATCATCAACAATGTCTAATACAGGAGGTATAGCCAAAGGCCTATGCTGAGGAAGAAGGAAATCCCTAAGCCTCTTTTTTGATTCAGAGTAATCCTGACTCTCCCAATGAAAATGTTCACTTAAAGTATGCAAGGTTTCACCAAAAGAATAATCCTCAGGAGGAGATGCAGATGGGATGGATTCTTCTGTATCTGAATCCTCAAAGGGTGGAATAGAAAAATCCTGATCAGAAGAGGAATCAGAAGAAATGGAAAACTGATATGAAGATTCATAAACAGTGTCTTGCTTAGGCTTCTTAGTAGGGGGGGGGCAGTTGGGAACCACTGATCAAGGTAATTAAGTCCTCAGCCATTTTGATCATCTGTTTTTTTAGCATAGGGGCCTGAGCACGTGGCTCATGCATCAGTTTTATAGACTTAGAAGATGTTTTCGATCTTGTTTTTGAAGCTGGCGTCAGTTTTATATAAAAATGTTGAGGCCTGAAAACACCCTCAGAAGCCGGTGCCTGCTCAGTGGTTCCAGACCCATCCAAGGGAGAGACATCCGCGGGTTCAATACTCTTTGATCTCAAGGCATACCGGACTCCGCATGGGTCTCGGTAGAGGCCTGCGACTCAAAAGTAGTGGGTGTCAGGGGCTGCGATAGCGCCTCACTGAGTACCGGCAGACGGCTTAGGAGAAATTGGTTTTGGACGGTCTGTCTCTTTTTCTTTGCGTTTTTTGTGAACTCCCATAGTCGGATTGCTAACAGGTGACATTTCAGAGTAATTAAATCTGGATCCAAAATATTTTGAAGCAAAAATATACTGACGCTTAATAGTGCGTTGGTTAAATCTAGCACAAAACCGACAGCAAGGCACGTTATGATCTGGGCCTAGGCAAGGAATACAGTACAAATGAAAATCCTTATGAGGTATTTGCTTCCAACAAGTAATGCAATTATTAACTTTTACTGACATCTGTAAGGAGCAAGAAATAGTTTCCCCAACTGGGTACTTGGCTTTAGTTGAAGACTTCGGGTCTGAAACTCGAATGCGAAAATTTCAGGAGTCGGCCGACCGGCACTTGCGAACCGCTTCTGCTTCGGGCACTGTGCTTCAAGAAAGACTGAATAAAATAGTGTCGGCTGCATGTTTTATACCCCTGATGACCTGATGTCATTGAAGAGGAGACAGGAACCGATGGAGGACCCAAGACTTTGTTATTCAGGCCGACTGAGGGCAACATGCCAGCAGATTACCCAAATGTAATGACTGCAACAGTGAAACACGAAGAACATCTAGATAATTGTATTAGAAAGTATGCAGGTGAAACTGGAGATTAATTTATTTGCAAGAATGTTAGAGATTGCTTCTGGGTTTGTGTTGGAGATGCCATTATAAACAAGCTTCAGAAAATGCTAAGAATTATTTTGGAGGCTCATCACTTAAATATCCTGTAGTTATCCTTTGATTACTAGCAACTTTCAGTTCGTAATTAGCTCTGCAGGGCTTAATCTTCCTCCCAAGTTATTTTGTTAACTATTTTGATATAAATTTTAATGCAATGTACCCAGAATAGACTCCTCCTGCAATTCGTATGGAGTTAAGACTCATTTAGATACACTACTGAAGTATGTAAATTCTTACGAGACTCATTGCTTGTACTACTATTGGAACTGTCTGGGTATCCTTCCACACTGCCCTCATTTCTACCTGCAAATCCTGGTATTTTATTACTGTGTCTGTATGCAAGGCACTAATCACTGGGTGTAGCAATTTCAATGATCAGTGCTACTTTTGTCTTTTCGCTGACTAATATATCATAGGTTCATATTAGGCTATCTGCCCTAGGGCATTTACAAGCCTAGCCAGAATGTGTTTGGCTTTCGCCACCCCCTGGAATGAGTTTACTGTGCCCTTTTTAAGGTTGTGTTTACTGTGCCTCTGTCTAGTAGTGACACGGAAGTGATCCCCGGGGTAAACCTACAATCTCCCATCCACTCGTCAAGATTTTTCTTGGAGAAGCAGTGAGGGGCTCTGCCTAACATGGACTGGGATTCTATTCCAGAGTGAAGGGAGCCTCTGGGTTATGAATCTGTCCCTCCAGCATGTCCTATTTATTTCTGTGCTGAGGTTCAAGTCACTCGATCGCGTAGCTCTAAGGGATTTGGATTTTCTGAGGTGGAGCATGTCCATTAATTCTGGGTTGGACATGGCTTTGCACGTCAGGCATAGATCGCCTCTGAGTAGGCGGTATGCAACTGAGTAGAGCTGGAGTTTCTTTAGCCGAGCAGCATATGGCATCTGAGTCCCATGATCCTCTTAGTGAGGTACTTTTGGGGTCTTTCTAGTTGCTGCAAGTGTAGGGTAAGGTACATCCCAAATGGGGCATTGTACTCAATTATGGGCCTGATGAGGGATGAGTAAAGGGGCACAATGACCTCCCTTGATCTAGATGTGAATCCTTTCATGATAAGGTGGGCTATATAGAAGGTCTTTCTAACCACTTTGGCATTGTGGTTGTCAAAGGAGAGGTTACAATCAACTTGGGTCCCCAGGTCCCCAATTACTTCTTCTGTACTCAATGGATTACCTCCTATGTGGTAATTTGTGGGCACTTTGTTTTTGCCAAAGGGTATAACTATACACTTTTTGGCGTTTAGTTTAAGGCCATGGCTCTGGCACCAGTTTTCCGTCTCTATGAGACCCTTTTGGAGGATGCTTGTGTCAGCTGGAGAGTCAATTATGGCGCCCAGTTTGCAGTCATCTGCGAACTTGGTCAGCCACAGTCCTCCCGTGTTAGCCTGTACCTCAGAAAAATATATTCCGAATAAGAGAGGTCCCAGGACTGAGCCCTGTGGGACACCACTTGTAACTGGTTTAGAGTCTGACATGGCTCCAGCAATTCTGACCATGTGGGTTCTGTCCTTGAGCCAGTTTGCAACCCATCTTATGACATAGGGATTTATATTTAGGCTGGAGAGTTTGTCTACGATGCCCGAGTGGGGTATTGTGTCAAAGGCTTTTGCGAGGTCTAGGTAGGCTGTGTGGACCACCTTACCCTCATCAATGGCTTTGGTGACTGTTTCAAAGAAATCTACCAGGTTCAGGAGGCAGGATCTGCCCTTGACAAAGCCGAATTGGGTAGGATCCAGTGTCTGTAGGTCCCCAATGTCTTTGTTTATGAGCTCCATAATGATCCTCTCCATAGCTTTGCAGACCAGGCTAGTCAGGCTTATGGGGCAGTAGTTTCCAGGGTCCGTAGAGGTGCCTCCTTTGTGGAGTGGGACCACTGTTGCTGTATGTCATTCTTTGGGTGCATATCCTGTAGTAAGGCTAAGACTGAATAGCAGCTTTATGTGAGGGTATAGCTCTTCTAGGAGTTCATGTAGCACGCAGCCCGGGACACCATCCGGTCCCACTGATGCTGTGTTTTTTGCTTTGGAGAGGGCGGCTCTCACCTGGGCATCTGAGATGTCAGGGAGGCAACACTTTGCTGGGATAGATATTTGTCCTTTTGGGGGGGGGGGGGGGAGTTTGCACTGAACCTGTCTGCCAAGATGTTGGCAATGTCTGAGGGTTCAGTGTATTTTTTGTTATTATGGACCAACTCTGAGCATATCTGGGAGTTGCCACCCAGGTTTCTAACATAACTAAAGAAAGCCTTATGATTATCTTTTGTTGCTTGTGCAATTTTTCTCTTGAAAGTGGCCTTGGATGATTTTATGAGTGATCGTAGTTTTTTGCTAGTACTGATCAGAGACGCCCTCCCTTTTAGGGATTTTGCTCCATCATGTAGTAGCTTCCTCCTTCTGTTGTATAGCTCATTTATGGCTGGGTCCACCAGACAGGACGCCTGCCTTTGGGGGAATGGGTCTTGGTTTTATTTGGGATTGCATGATCCATGCATTCCTGAAGGTGTCCATAGAATGCGTTTATAAAGGATTCAGCAGATAGGGCCATGGTTTCCACTGGCCTGGGGGCCTTGAAGGATTTCACTTTGGTTTTAAGAAGTGTGAAGTTAGCTTTTGAAAAGTCCTTCACTGTGGTCTTTTGTGCTGGGGGTGGGGGCGGGATGTGGATTTCTAGTGATTAATTTATGGTCCGATCTTACCAATGAGGGGTATACTTCTGGTATGGAACATTGTGTCCCCATGTTGGTGATGATCAGATCTAGTATGTTTTCCCCTCTTGTGGGAGTGGTGACCAATTGTTCCATAGAATTTGAGTTTATGAATTCTAGGAACCTCTGGGCTAGGGTGTTGGGGCTTGAGTAATGCTCCCAGTCTATGTTTGGATAGTTGAAGTCCCCCAATATGATGGTGTTTGGAGAAACCTTCATATTCTCCAGTGTCTTCAGGAAGGCCGAGTGGGGTTCCTGAGTTTGAGAGGGTGGTCTGTAGCATGTTACAAACTGGAAGGCAGTTATACCCACTGTTAGTTGCACATGGAAGGTTTCCGATGCTTCGTGCAATGCCACTAACCTGGAGGTGTGGGTGCCCTTGATGAATATGGATACTCCCCCTCTTTTTGTGGTTTGGTCTGAGTTTTGGGGCCGAAATGCATGATATGAGGTATAACCTGGTAGTGCTGGGGTGCTCTCGAGAGCCTTGAACCAGGTTTCTGTCACTGCACAGACATCGATGTTCTCCATAGTGAGGAGGGCTTCGAGAGCTTGCATCTTGAGGTTTAGACTTCTGGCGTTGAGCAGCATTACCCTTAGTTTCTTTCTACTTGTGTTGTCTAAGGAGGTGGGTTTGTCTTTTGAGCCTTGCCTAAAAAAGGCACTATGGGGGTGGCAAGAGCCTTTGTCAATATCCGAAAGCCCAAGGGTGACAGGTGCAAGCCATCCCTTGCGAAGCAACGTGGCTTGTCGAGCATGTCATCCCAGGCAGACAGATACTGGAACCCCTTTCAATGACACCAATACTTAAGCCAATTGTTGAAATTGATCATTTTGTCTTTATACTGAGGCATCATTCTTGGTGAGAGTAAGATGCTGCTCAAGGTCAGGGTCATACCGGCCTGGGCTACATGATCAGAGAGCTCCTCTATGTCTCTTTTCATATAGTCCGGGGAGGTACGTCTCGGGTCATTCACACCAGCATGGACAATGACAGTCATATTTGTACTTGCTTTGGAGTGACCCGAGTGCTTGTGTTATGTGGCAGATTCTAGCGCCAGACAGGCAGCTCACTGTGACCTTTTCTTTTTTCAGCCTGGTGAGCGGGACGTCAGTTTGTCTGACTATAGAGTCACCTATTACAAGTGTATCAGGTATGTTGTTAAGCCTTAAGGGCTGTGGCTGTTTGGCACACTGACTTTGTGAGCTATGTGTTGCCTGTGTTTTGTTTTGGGGTAGTGGTCGCTTAGGTGTCTGCTTTGGAGGTCTCTGCTGTTTTGGCAGATTTTTATTTAGAGCCTCCGAGTATATTTTTGTGTTTATGTGTTTGGTCTGCAGCTGTGGTAAAACTATGTGAGACTGGATTTGTGGTTACCTTCCCCTCCTGACTGGTTACGCCAGTTCTGAGTCGAGAGAGCTCAGCCTCCAGTTTGGCTATATGGTTGCATCTCTCACATATATTTGTACTTGTTGGGAGGAGGAGAGGGTTGTCTGTGTACATGAGGCAGTTGTAACATTGCCTCAAGATTCCTAGATTCACCAGCTGGATTGGAGAGGAAACCAGTAACTGACCTTTGGACATGCTAGAATAGTATAGGGAACTCCTTTGCAACTGAATCAGAAAGGACCACTAGGGGATAAAGTACTCAAGGGGAGTATATGAGGATGTAGTGCTTATTTAGATTATTAGTGCTTAACTTATAGAAATTGCTTATATGAGCAAGTGCAGGGTTTTAGATTTAGAATAGAGTGTTTAATTTGAGAGTTAGAGCAGTTCCAAGGGAAAAAGTGAAGAGTAGACTTTGTGGAGCCGGGAATAGTTTAAACCCGATTAACCAGCGCTGCCCGATGCGCAAAATCCAGCTAGGCCGCGCTAAGTGATTTTTATACCAGGGAGAATAAAAGGATAGAAATTAGCCCAATATGGCCAATGAGCTACAAGTTGCTGGGTTGGGACCACTCGTACAGGGACAGATAGGCTGCTCAGAGTTCCCTCCCTCACAGTGAACAAGGAAGCCACCTAACTATTCAAGTATGATATGGGCAACACAGGAACCTTAACCACAGTCCTGGATTCAGCAAAGCCTGAAAACCGGACTAGACTAGTACAGAAAGGCAGGAAAGTAGGGAGATTATTTTGTATTTTTTATTTTTTCACAGATAACAGAAATGCAGCAACTTAAATAACTCTAAATACACAGAGGAGGCTAGTGCACTTGAGTGTGTAGCCTACAACTATGTTACAGATATACAAGCAAAAACGACAAACAGTCAGGTTTAGTAAACTGTTGGTAATGGGTACCCCAGGTAATACAAACTTCATCATTCTCCAACGCTTTGTGTCTTCTTTCCAATGCTTTTCAGCTACTTCAGTTTTGTATTGGTTGTACAACCCTCAATGCAACAGTCTTACCACATTATGCCTTTCAGTATACAGGCCCTCTGCCATTAGTGTATCACACCCAGCAACAAGATGTGCGACTGTTACCATTTCTGTTTTACAGAACCTACATTGGTCTGTTTCACTCGCATGTTCAACAGACTTTGCCAACCCACATGTGCATAGTCCACTATCATGGGCTGCCAATATTAACCTTTCAACTTTTTGCTTAAATTTGCCTATTCTTAACCCTTCCTGCGTGAGATACTGATCGACATGAGGTTGTTCCAGGAGTTTTCTATTTGCAACTATATTTATGCCTTTCCCACATTTCTTGCCTTTGCATTGGATCCTTCTCCTTATATTTTCTGTTTTTGGTACATTCAGTCGCTGCCTGATTTTTGCCTACTTTGGTTTGACTTCCATTCCCACTTGATACAGACATGCTTCTACTAAACTAAGCAGGGAAGTCAAGTTAGATTTTTTCTCTTTATGTTTTAAAATGTTCACTATGTTTGGTTCTGGTGAGGTCAGCAAATGTATATGCAGTTCTACAATTGCAGACCTATACATGTAATCAAGACTCATATCTCCTTCAGAGTGAGGAATATATAATCTTTGTATGCATGGATTTTTATACATCATTTGACAAGTGTGAAGCACTTTTCTTTTCCTGTCCAACTGATCCAGTACCTTTTGGCGCCAGTCAGTCACCCTGAAACATAGTTAGAACAGGAGGAGTAAATTGGTTTATAGCTTGGACTTGGTTCTAGATGTCAGGGTTGTTTTCAGTATTACTTTTAATCTTCTAAAAGTATTCCTTGCTGAGTTTTGCTCACATTTGTTCATGTTTTATTGTCAATCCATCATCAATTCCCAAATATTTACATGCTCCCTCCTGCTCATGTTCCTTTACATCACATTCCTGTCCCAAACTGATTTTTTGGTGTTGCACCTTTCCTGCTTTAAAATGTTGCTTTTGCACATTTATCAAGATCAAATGACATTCTTGTATCATCCGAAAAAGCTTTTACCACTTGCAGTTGTGCTTTCAGCTCCTCATCTAATAATCTATATAGTTTTAAATCGTCCACAAGAAAAGTTTTTATACTTTGTTGTTTTCTGGCAACTAGATTGTAACCATAACCTAATCTGTTAAGAAGACAGCTTAATGGGTTAAGGGCAAGACAAAAGAGCAGTGGTGATGAAGTCACCCTGAAATATCATCCTCCGAGTTTTTATCCCTGGGATAATCTGTCCTTCATTCTGGCTCAGCTGCAAAGTATCAATGTAGAGCATATCTTGTACATCTGTAAGCGCTCCTTTATCCATGAATGTAGGATGCCATCAAAGGCTTTTTTGTAATCTATCCATGCCATACTCATTCTTCCCCCTTTTTACAATTCCCCATTATTGCTTTAACAAATGATCCTTTGTTCCATATGACTTTTTGTTACCCTTTTGTTGTATTGCCATGATTGAGTTTTCTTTTAAATGACTATAAACTGTCGGCATCAATTCCAGTGTATACTTTATACATTGTTGGAAGGCAGGTTATTGGGCTACAGTTTTTAGGACAGTTTGCAGTTTTGCTCTTAAGTAGGAGTATTGTTTTTACTTTTAACCAGGTTGGTGTCTGTTCGGGTATGCATATAGTTCTTACTGATGGATAAATGTTTATGTAAATATGTTAATACTTTTAGCCAGACGTTAGGTACTGCATCTGGGCCTGGGGATTTCCAATTAGGAGCTTTTCTAAACTTTGTTTCAATCTTTCTGGCTGTTACTTCAAATGTGCAGAATATGAAACAGGATTAACTTCTTATTCTTTCTTTTATTTCTCCTATCCATTTCAGTTATGTTACACAGGGTTTTCATAGATATTTCTCCAAAATGTATCTATTTTTTGGTGGTGTTTCAATTCCTTTTACCTTGTTTACCAATTCTCTCTAAAACTTTCGAGTCCTCAATAAATTGATTTTATACGTTTCCCTTATATTTATCTGCATACCTTCCAAGTTTTTCTGCCTGTGCTGATATTTTTAGTTTATTTGTGATAATGCACAATAGATCCTAATCTGTTCTGATACTGCACCCTGCTTTTATCATGTCTTGAGTATTTTTGTTGATCTGTTCCCTCCTCTATAATCTAACACTGATACTTCTTGTCTTAATTGCTTTATAGTTCTCTATTCCATATTTCCATGATGGCATTTCATTTCTCATCTTCCCTTACTGCCCTGTGTTTTGCGGTAAGAATGTATCTATTAATTTAGCTGCACAGTAATGTATCCTTTTTACATCTGTTGTAACACATGAATCTCTATGAACAGTCCTAAATACTGTGTTCATTTATTTTATCAAACTTCTAACTTTTTGGTTTTTACTGACTTTCTGCAGTCAATTTCTTTCATTGATCTAAATATGTCTGTCCATCTCCAAATCAAACAACTTTTCGCTTTGATAATTTTCTTCTAAACTTGGGGCGCATTCTTTATTCTCCAATTTCTGCAGGCATTCTATAGAAAGTTCCAGAGCATCTTCCTGTGCCACATTATCTTCAGTTTCATCCTGTCATCCAATGCTCTTTCATATGAGAACTCACTGGCCTATCACTCCACAGCATTAACTGTGTCAGAGTTGCCACAGTTTCCTGTTCCTCCCCTTGCTGTTCAACTCAACTGAACTTTTGCACTGGTTTCCTATGGAAGGCTCCAAAGTATCCTCATATAGCAACTAATCAGATGTTCCCTGCTCTACTGGTTTCTCCTTAACTTGGGGATCCATTGCTCTACCCTGCTGTGATGTTATCAGAGTTGGACTTTCTTCACTTCGCAGGTAATTCATGACCTTGGTTTCGATTTCTCTGTTTTCTTATTTGTATTGTGAAATTTTCCATATCCAGATGCATCTGCCTGTATTTCTCTCTGAATATCTTTGGGGCTGCTTTTTTGTACCGATTAATTTGGCTTTATCTTTTGCATACATATTGCACCATATCATATCTCTTCCTTACCCATGTCCATATTTTCTTTTTTACACCTTTCAAAGAGCTCTGGATTTTGTTCTTTATATTTTTGCACTCTTGTCGCTTCTTTTTCCAAACAGTCCAAGGTTTCTTGATCTATATGATGTTTTCATAAATGTAATGCATTAATGAACACAATTTTTTCTTTAAAGCTGATAACAGTTTTTATTGTGCAAATGTTTTTCTTTACTCTAAATTTTCTCTTAATCTTTTTGTACATATTCCATCTGGAATTCTGGGGTTCTTACAAAATAGTAACAATACCAAAATTTCTTTATCTTCACTAGTCTACTCTATTGTCTTTATGGCTCTTTTTTGGCCCATCAGTTTTTGTGATTTTTGTGGACTATTTCCTTCTACAGTTGTGGGGAGAGGGGGCATCCTCCCCCTGGACATGGCCTAGCCCCATTGTAGGAATGTTTTCCGCATGTTTAAGACTCTATACAGTCATTTTTTATTTCCAGTCCTTGCACCAGTGTGCCTACTAGGCTTGGGCATTTTTTCATCTTGGGTCTTGTGCACCCAAGCTATCTTATTTTCTAACCAGCTTCTGTCCATGATATACACTACAAAAATGCAGTCTATATATCTGTGTTGTCTTGGTTAGATTTTGTGAAAAACAGAGCCCAACTCTTGATGGTCCTCACCAAGACTGGAGGAAAAATTCAGGTCTAGCAATACTACTCTCCTCTGCTTGCTGATTTTATCATCTCTCCATTCAATTTGACAGTCGAGATGAGAGCATTAACTTTGGGCATATGCAGCAGCATTTAGTCAGTCATCATGGGGTAGAAATCATCAAGCACAAGGAGATGAGCCTTGAAGTTTCTAAAAATGTAAGGATGGTTGTTATGCACTGGGAATGTAAAGTGAATGAAACAGCCTGGTGATCTGATTTGACTAGTTAGGGTATAATAGTAGGTAATGATCAGACAGGGGCTATGCTTGTGAGGACGATATGGAGTATGTTGGTGTTCCTTGTGGGGGTAGGGCATTATTTTAGAGTTTGAAATCAAATGAAAGAAGCATTGGGCATATTTAGATGTAAAAATAAGGGTGCCAATTTATGTAAGGGTAGTCAAAGTTCCCTGGAAAATGGTGCTTGGGTTAATAGAGAGGGACTGTAGTTTAAGATGTTTCATGATTTATGGACATCGTGGAAAAGGTTCAAAACAAAACTAATAAAACAAAATTTTTCACGGGGGGGGGCAAGATCCCCCCAACACTGCCCCCCTTCCACTCCCTGCTAATTATATATACCAACTCAGATTGCACAACTGTGGGGTAAGGGCAAATTCCCTAACCCTGCTGCAATGGGATCTCACACAAAATGCAGCCAACTAAATCATTAAGAACGTATAGGTTCATAGGTGTGTACTAGGGCTAATGGCCCTGGGGCCTTTACAAGCCTAGCCATAGGATTACCCTGGCATAGTGCCACCCGACCTTAGTTTCTAGTGCCTCTGTCAAGTACAGCCACTGGTGTTATCCCCAGGGTGAATTTTCTGTTTCCCATCCACTCAAGATTTTGCTTTAAGAGGGCCAGCGAGGTGCTCTGCCTGACATGTATGGGAAGTCTGTTCTATACCATGGGCAGTCTCTGGGTTATGAATCTGTCCCTCCAGCATGTTCTGTTAATTGTGGTAATGAGGTTGAGGTCTCAGGAACGTGTGGTGTGGAGGGATTGGGATTTCTTTAGATGTATAATTTCTAACAGAGCTGGGTCAGACATGGCTTTGCAAGTCAAGCAGAGATCACCTCTAAGTAGGTGATATGAGATAGAGAATAGCTGAAGTTTTTTTGACTCTGTCCATACAGGACAAAGTGTTTAAGGCCTAGGATCCTCTTTGTGAGGTAATTTTGTGGCCTCTCCAGTTGTTGCAGGTGTCTAATGAGGTACATGCCAAATGGGGCATTGCACGCTATGACTGGCCTAATGAGGGAAGAGTAGAGGGAGACAATGACTTCTTTCTTCCTGGATGCAAAACCCTTAGTCATGCGACATACCACATAGGACTTTCTGACCACAGTAGCAATGTGGTGATCAAAAGAAAGGCTGCTGTCAACCTGTGTTCCCAGATCGCTTATAACATCCTCTGTGTTCAGTGGACTACCATCAATGTGGTAATTCATGGAAACTGGGTTTTTCCCAAAGGGGATGATGACACATTTTTTGGTATTGTGCTTAAGGCCATGGTTCTGACACCAGTCGGTCACAGTGAGGCCATTCTGTAGGATGTCAACATCACTTGGGGAGTTGATAATAGCTTCCAACTTGCAATAGTCTGTGAATTTTGTCAGCCAGAGTCTCTTCGTGTTGGACTGGACTTCAGAGAAGTAGATACCAAACAGGAAAGGACCCAGGACCGAACCCTGTGGGACTCCACTCGTGACTAATCGTCAGTCTGACTTTGAGTCAGCTACTTTCACACTGTGGGTTCTGTGAGCCAGTTTGCAACCCACCTAGTGATATAGGGGTTGATCCCAAGCTTAATGAGTTTTTCTATGATTCCTGAGTGGGGAATAGTATCAAAAGCGTTGTCCAGATCAAGGTTGGCTGTATGAACCACCTTGCCTTCATCCACAGCGCTGGTGACTGACTCAAAGAAGTCGACCAAGTTGAGCAGGCATGATCTATACTTCACAAACCAAACTGTGTGGGATCCAGAGATTGGAGATTCCCTATATCCTTGTTTATTAGGTCAATGATGATGCGTTCCATAGCTTTGCATATCAGACTCATCAGGCTAATGGGGCAATAGTTCTAGGGTCTGTAGTCACTCCTCCTTTGTGGAGAGGGATAACTGTAGCAGTGCGCCATTCGGCAGAGATAAAGCCTGAGGTAAGGCTGTGATTGAACAGAACACACAGGTGAGGTGCCAGTTCACTCTGTACTTCATGTAGAACACAACCAGGGATATTGTCAGGTCCCATAGAAGCTGTATTCTTGGCCTTGGACAGTGCTGTTTTAACCTGTTCAGCAGTAATACTGGGTGCCTGGCAATCTACTGGTATTGTGATTGGTCCTGGGGGGGGGGGGTAAAGTTGGCACTGAATCTGTCGGCCAGTATACTGGCATTATCTGTTGGCTTGGTATAGGAGGTACCATTGTGCAGTACCTCAGAGCAAATCTGGGTATTGCCGTGGAGATTCTTTACATAACTATTAGAAGGCCTTGTGGTTGTCTTCACTATCTGCTGCAATTCTGTTTTCATACCTAGCTTTGGAGGATTTGATGAGGAATCTCAACTTTTTGTTGAGGCAGATAAGGGAGTTTTTCCGATCTTGGGACTTCACCTTATTCACCAGTTTCCTCCTTCTGTTGTAGAGTTTGCAGATTGGCTTCCTCTTTTTGGAGGAGAGTGTCTTGGCTCTACTGGGTATGGCGAGATCCATGCATTTGTGTATGTGTTCGCACAGTGCATTGGTGCATGATTCTGCAGTCATGCAACTATTCTCCATTTGCATGGGTACCGTGAGGTTAGCCACCTCTGTTTTTAGGAGCCCAAAGTTAACTTTGGAGAAGTTTTTCATGGTGGTTACCTTTGCTGGGGGTGGGGGGATGTGGGCGGTGGGAGGGATGTGGATTTCCAAGGTGATTAGTTTGTGGTCGGATCTAACCAGGGAAGAACTGACTACTGGTGTAGAGCAACAGTAGCCCATGTTAGTAATGACCAGGTCAAGGATGTTGCTACCTCTAGTGGGGGTAAGAATAAGCTGGTTCAGGGCATTGGAATTAATGAACTCCAGGAAACATTGGGCAAGTGTATTAGTACATGGGTAGTTTACCCAGTTAATGGAAGGGTAGTTGAAGTTGCCTAGCAAGAGAGTGTTAGGTTGGACCCTAATATTCTCCAGGGTGCTTAGGAATGTGGAGTGCGAGTCTTGGGACATGGTTGGGGACCTATAGCAGGCTACGACCTGAATCGCTGTCTTACCCAGTGTTAGCTGCACCTGAAGTATCTCTGATGTGTTATGTTGGGCTACCAGTCTGGAGGTGTGCATATCCTTTATGAATATGGAGACACCACCGCCTTTGGAGCTTCGGTCTATGTTCTGGGGCCGAAAGGTGTGGAATGAGTTATAGCCTGGTAGTGCAAGGGTGCTTTATGCTGCCTTGAACCAAGTCTCGGTTACAGCACAAATGTCAATGTTCTCCATTTTAAGGAGCGACTTGAGTGAGTGCATTTTGAGATTTGGACTTCTAGCATTGAGCAACATGACCCTCAGATTGCATTTGTTTGTAGCTGTTATGGTGGTAATTTGGTCTTTGGAACACCGCCTAAAAATGGCACGATAGGGGTGGCAAGAGCCTTGGCCAGCATCAGGAAGCTCAGGGGTGACAGATGCAGGCCATCTCTGGCAAAGCATTGAGGTCTGTCAATCATGTCATCCCAGGCAGACAGATACTGGATCCCCCTAGAATGACACCAGAAACTTGGCCAATTGTTTTAATCAATTTTCTGCTTGTACTGTAGTATAATTCTGGGTGATGGTAGGATGTTGCTCAGGGCTAGGGTCATACCCAACCTGGGCTATATAATCCAAGAGCTCCTCCATGTCTCTTTTCATGTAGTCCAGGGAGGTATGTCTCAGGTCATTCACACCATGTGCAATGACAGAGTGATATTTGTACCTGTTGTTCAGTGACGTGAGTGCATGCGTTGTGTGTCGGATCCTGGCACCTGATAGGCAAGCTGACTGTTATTTTCTCCTTATTCAAGGGACATCAGTGGGCCTCACTATCGAGTCACCTATGACTAGTGTTTTGGGCATGCTGTTTTGCCTTAGGGGCTTTGGCTGAGTGGCACACTGTTCAGGAGATTTGTGTGTCTCGTGATTAGAGTTGTGTTGTAGTGACAGAGTGCATTTCTACCTTTTTGGGCTCTGCTGCTTGGGTAGATTTTTATTGAGAGCCTCCGCGAAGGTGGGTGTGTGGTTTGTGTTTTTATGTGAAGGCAGTGCTGGTGTGTGTTCTGGAGGGCTGTGTTCCATGTCATGTGGTGCAAGTGTTGACCTTCTCCTCTTGACCAACTATTCCGGTCTTGGTTTGAGAGTGGGTGGCTTCCTATCTGGATTATACAAGTGCATCTCTCACAAGTCTGAGTGTTGGAAGGTAAGAGGAGAGGGTTGTCGGTGTACATGAGGCAGTTGCTAAATTGTTCACCAGTTCCCAAGGTTAATAGGAAAAAGCACAGGGAACTGACTTTCAGCACTAAAAAGCCTTTGCTCATATGAGCATTCATTCTTTTCACCTGCAACCAAAGAAAACATATTTGAAAAACACATATATAAAAGATGTAGACCATGTATTGTTTCTGCCCTATACTTTTGTTGGTCTTCGAATTTACTCAGGTGCTTCAACTAAATGGATTTTGCATGCCCATGACCTTTTACTTTTAAGTCTTTGAAATCCTGATGTCCTTAAAGGGTCAAATGCAAAACCCCATGGGCCTCTACTACAGGAGATTTGAAGTACTACACAACTTGTCCAAGCCTTTCTCACAATTTTTACAAAATGGTTAGTCTGTTTTTTTTTTGTTTTTTTTTTAAACCTTTGCTTGAATGTTACTTGGGACATTTTGCAGGCACATTAATGTTTATGGATATCAGGCTGGGTTTTAAGCCCCATGTTTCTAAAGTATAGCCAAATAATCAACTTATGCTGTACTGATTAGGTTGCAAAAAGTCTAACAGCATGGTAGGTCTATAGCTTGTGGAGTTTAGCTTTGTTAGTCTGAATGGACCCATAAAGATTTAAAAAGAAAAAAAATCATGGGCATCCAGAAGCCATGTAGCTGAAATACTGGTATGCCCTTAAGAATCATTTACATATATCCCAAGGGCCTCCACTACAGGAAATTTCAAATACTGCACACTGAAGACTTGACTGAGTCTTTCTTGAAGCTTTTAACCGGGGATGGGGGGGGGACGACTGAGTCACATCCAAAAAGAGATTCTACTATTCTACTACAACTCCCTGTATTTGAGTTGTGCTTCCAAATTGCGCCCTCTAATAATGAAACACTTTTAAATAAAGAAATAAAATAAAAATTAAAAACCTTTGCAGGTGTTTGCATGTCTGGTCAAAGCATTGTTCTAGTCATTCTTAATAGCATATATGTGCTCATACATTCTAATTCTTAATGAACTCTCAGTTTTGCCTACATAAAATGAAGAGCAGGTCATGCAACTACCTAGCTAAATAATGGTGTTAAAATAACGCTTGTCCTTGGTTATTACTCTAGGGAAAATGGAGATTTTAACATTACAAAATCTAAAATAAAAGGGCACTGAGGGCATGCTCCATATTTTTTCAGGCATTCAGCAGACAAATTTAATAAGTAATTTTTTATTGTTCTATTTCAAAATATGGTTTTACATTCCTATCCCTCAAAGAGGAAATGGGGAGGAGGTCTCTCCCAAGTTTTTCTTCAGATTCAAAGGTTCAAACAGTTTTCCAGGCTATATCAAGTACTCTTACTTGTGGGAAATCTTCATACGAGAATGGACTAGTAGACTAGATAACGCCAGACAGTTTATGTAGTGGAGTGGCACATAGTGATGTGTTAGGGTAACATAGTTGCTTGCAAATTTTGCAACTATGCAAGTATTTAGAGAAGCCAATGACTCAACTGTACAAATTTTATCCAGAAAAGCATTGTTGGAAAACACCTTGGAAGATGCCACTGTTCTGTATGATTGGAGCTAAATGTGAGTTGCACTTTTCAGAGAATTTTATACACAACCACCTAAACAAAGTTATTCTAGACAGACGCCCAGTTTCCCAGAGGCATTGAAGACCAACACATGCAAGTCTTTCTTGGCCCACTGGTTTTGTACAATACAATTGTGCAAGTACATTTAACATAACACTTGCAGTAGCCTAAGCTGTTCTATCCTGTGAAGAACTGTACTTCCAGCCAGCTTCCAAAGCCTTAGGGCACTTTTCACATGCCTGTATGATCATTAAAGCTCAAGGGCAAGCTGATATAAAACATACATGCACCAAGAATTCAGTGCTTTCCTGCCTCTGGAAAAGGGAGGCTAGAGCCTTGTCTAGAATGTTTTTGTTATTATAGAAAAACAAATCTGAATTGCATGAGACCACCATTTGGACATTGTCTGCTTTGACACTGGTTGTCCCTTTTTCTTGCATTCACAGGAAATAGGCAATTGATTAGAATTCCTCAAAGTCTTTTTTCTACAATATAATATCAGAGTTGCTTCTGGACATCCAAAGTGTGTCAATTCCTTCTTTCTATTTTCTTTTCTGGATCAAAAGTAAGTCAGATGAATGGTTTTGCTCAAGTGTAAACTACTTTGGGCATAAAGGAAGTACTATAGTTCCCAAACTTCCCCTATTCATAGGTTCATAGGTTTATACTAGGCTACCTGCCCTAAGGCATTTATAAGCCTAGCCCAAAGTTTTGTGGCTTACGCCACCCCTTAAATGAAAAAATACTGTGCCCATTAGTTTGTTTGTTGTGCCTCTGTCCAACAGTGACACAGAGATGATTCCCGGGGTAAACCTACGATCTCCCATCCACAGGTCAAGATTTCTCTTGAACAGAGCCAGCGAGGTTAGGTGAGCAAATGTTTTTACTGTAAGAGCTATTAACTCGGATACTCTTCTAGCAACTAAGAAAAATGACCAACAATTCTTCCAAAAACCTTAAATTAGCTTTGTGAACTGGTTTAAATGGGAAAATGTTTAAGTGTCTAAAACAAAATTAAGATCTCATAAAAGAGCCACTTATTTTCTAGATAAACATTTACATAGTAAACCTTTCAGAAATTATTTGACTTGCAATAGAGAAGGGAAGGGGTTGACCTCCATAGGAGGACAAGCAGATATGGCCCAAAGATTTTTTTTTTCAAATCATCACTTAAGACATAGGCATACATATATTAATAGAAATGAAAAAAATCAACTTTTACATATATTATCCATATATTTTCTTTCTTTGTGAATCTCATTTAGTCCTACATTACATAAACTCCTCCTCCTGAACGTTATTTGGCATGCACTGACAAAAAATATTTTTTTCTTTGCAATGTACTCCTCCTCCTTCATTTTCAAATGATTCCATTTCCAGTTCAATTATCTCTTTCACAATATTCAATACGTCAAATATAGCTGGTTTAGATTTTGATTCCCATTTCCTAGTAATCGGTTTTTTTGGCAGCGAATGGAATTAAATTTATTATGACTAAGCAATTCCAATCCAGTGTCCCAGCTCAAAAGAGTAATTCTTAATTACAGCCATTTGGGTTCCCCAATATTCCTGACAAAGTATTCTGCAAGGAATTTTCAAAATCTGCTAGCTCATTGCACTCCTAAAATTATGTTCCTAGTTAATTGTCTTTCCCAGCACACATTCAATATCTGCTATCTACCTGAGGAAAAATTATTTGAAGTCTGCTTGGGGTATTAATACCTATGCAAATACTTCCAAGCAAACATACTAAGCCTTCTGGACTTTGCTGCATACTTGGGAGTTGGGAGCCAAACAAGTACACTTATTACTCCACTGTAAACTGCTTTTTCCAGTATCTCTTCCCAATCTTTTCTGACATTTTTGATGGATTCTTAGTTATCATGCAATATTTTATATGCCCTATTAATGATCCTTTTCATAGCAGCTTCTTTTCTAGACTGTACTAAAAACTAAATTAGAGCAGGTCTTACACTTAGGATTTCCCTATCCCTTTCTCTTTGCCTACACTCCAATATTAATTCCTGGTTGGGAAGGCAGTCTGACTTGCAGTCCAAACTTCTTTGCTTCATCCCACTCGATTACCTTTCCCAGTCATCCCTACTGGAAAAACTTCCTTTCTCCATTCCCCCGTGTTGGCTTGGCTCTTAGAATACTTTCTGCAACTTTGTGAATGTAAAATTCTGTATGGTTGCTACTCTTAAGGATCTGCATCTGGATTCTCACTCTGCTAATTGAACCCCCATCTTCATCATCCCTTTCCACTTTGAATTATAATCTTCTGCTTGTGTAATGCACATGAGCCTTTAATGATACAGCTCTAAAACCTCTTCAAATCCAGTCAAATCAGGTAATCCTAAATCCTCTTGCTCTGTTTGGAGGATCAGCTTATCTCTCTTGCCCCCCTTTCCCCCTCAGATAAATTTCTTCAGCTATTTCTTATTGTATGCAACTTCACTTCTGGTTGATAGCCAAATGATGAACCTTGATGGAAGAATAAGGCCATAGGACAACTCATATAGTGAAGAACCAAAGGAATCTGAGCCTTAAAAAAAAATCTTGGTTCTTGCCATTTAGCTCTGTATGATCTTCTAGTAGCAGGTTACTTGTTCTCTTTATACTTGCTCCATTGCTTCACCTAAAAGATGCCAAATGGGTAACTAAAAAGTTATTAAAATTCTATTATCCAGACAGTAAGCTGAAGTTGAGGATTGGGGTGGATTAGACAGACCCTGTCTTGTGTGTGGGCACGTCCATTTGTGAAAAAGTTTGTGGTAATTGCTCTTTGCCATCTTCAAGAGAAGGGAGAACCACTGTTGTCTGGCAGAGTCCCTCTGAATCTTTAGAAAAACTCTTGTCATTAAAGAAGTGGGTAAAAATGTATACAAGAACATTCCAGTCCATGGGAATGTAAAATACATCAGTCTTCCGGGCTGTTGTGCAAGGAGTCCTGAAACAGATCTTTAGAGGTCTGTTGTGACTGGAGGCAACAGATCTCTTCACGGAGATCCCACAGATGGGCCAATTCCTGGAAGACCCCAAGATTTACATTTCATTCATGGGCTCTGCCCTGGTCCTGATCTGCTTCGCCAGTTCCCAGGCTGTCACTGTTGAGACAAGGAGCAGCCAGATCCTTTCCAGTTTGCAGTCTATGTACCACATGACTAAAGCATAGTCTGATTAGAAGAGGGCCTGGAATCCACAGGTAAATTAAAGATCTGAGTGCATTGATCAGTGCCATCATTTGAAATTTATGTGGTTCAAATTTTCTTGTTTGTTCCAGAGACCCTGGAGATTTATTCCTTTGGATACTGTCCCTCAAGCAAAGTTTGATGCATCTGCAATCACATACAGTGTTAGAAGAGTCAATGGAAGACCTGGCTTTAGCGATAACTGCTTCTACCAACACTGGATCTCCCCCTTGACAAAGCTTAAAACTGGAATTTGAAAGTTAGGTACTTACCACAATGAGAGACCGGTGTTTATGTTCAACCTGTGGATTATCGGATCAGATGTTGGCCAAATCCTTCAGACTTCCAACTTGCCAGGCTCTGGCTCCCTTACCCACAATCCCCTGCTCCTCAACCAACCCCTCAGAGTTGAGTTTGCCCAATCTAAAAAAAATCTCTAAACTACACTTATCCCATAAAGGAGGAAAAAGGACTCAAAGAACAAAGGTGAAGAAAACCTTTTCCACTTGGTCATGTTAGATAAAGATGCTAGCAAAAAAAAAAAAAAATATTAAAAAAGGCGGGTGGGGGTGGGGGGGGGGGTTTGAACCAGAGAGATACAGATAACATGGATCTATCGATACGGTAAGTACTTAACTTTCATATCAGATGCAGTCTTCTCTGTCTCTGGCTTTAACTTGTCTGAGAGTCCCCAGCCATGCAACAATCCTTTGGAGGAAATAAGGAAGAATGTTCTGCAACACAGTGGAGCCAAAGGAAGCCCTCGATCTGCACTGAATGTCCAGCTTGTAATGAGAAACAAAGGTGTGATGGCCCACCCAAGTAGCCACTGCACATACCTAGTCAAGGAGGTTCTAGAAAAGAAAGCTGTAGAGGTAGCCATACCTCTTGTAAAATGACCCTTAGGTTTGTCAGGCAGGGTTTTGCCTCTCAAGGCATAAGCAAAAAAATGCAGTCTGACAGCTGCTTGGATAAAGTCACTTTTGATATGCCTGCCCAATCTGGATTTCAAAAACAAAACAGTTGACTGGAGTTTCAAAAGGTCTTAGTCCTGTCCGGGTAAAATCTGAATTGGCTATGTACATCCAAGCAATGCAGTAAGTATACCCTTATTTGAAAAATCAAGGGAAAAACAGAGGAAGGTGAATAGAACTATTTAGATTACTCAAACTTGGGCAGAAAAGGAGGATCAGAGCAGAAAGAATCCCTATCTTTATGATATATGCAAGGAGTAGAATCAAGAGCATGCAAGCTCTGAAACTCTCCTAGCTGAGTTAACTGCCACCAAAACCAAGGTTTTCCAAGATAACTACAAGTCTGAGGCAGAAGGCTTAAAAGGAGGGCCTGCAAAGACTTCCAACTTCCGGCAAATCCCAGAGAGCGACCAGATCACGAAGTGGAAGGCGCAACCAAAAAGGTTCTTTTGAGAAAAGCCTTGAAAATCTTGAGAGCAGCCAAGGGAACACTATCCCTTCTTCTTTCAGCTTTTCCCAGTTAGGGGTCGCCACAGCGGATCACCTGTCCGCTCATGATTGGCAGTGGAATTTTACAGTGTCGAGTTGCCAGCCTGGTGCCCAACCTTCCACAGAAGGCATGCACATGCACGCACTCACACCTAGGACAATTTAGAGTGTCCAATCCACCTACAGTATGTCTTTGGGATGTGGGACGAAACCGGAGCACCCGGAGGAAACCCATGTGACCACAGGGAGGACATGCAGACTCCGCACAGAAGGCAACCCAGCTGAGAATCGAACCGGATAACCTCTTGCTTTGAGGCAGCAACGCTAACCGCTGCACCACCGTGGCCGCCAAGGGAACACTATCCCTACCAATATGAAAATTAGAAAGAGCTGCCAACTGAACCTCAATCGTAGAAAAGCTAGAAATTTAATAAAACTCGGCAAGAAAATCAAGAACAAGATGGTGGAAAAGGGATCAAATCCATGAGATTCTGCACAGACCACAAAACATCTCCATTTACTAGAATACACCTTCTAAGCAGAAAGCTTTTGAGATGAAGACAAGATAATACATAACATTATCAGACACCTTGTGATTCCTGACCATCAAGGGAACTAGAGAAACCATGCGTTTAGCTTGAGAGACTGCAGACTGGGAGGATCCAAATCCACTAAATGAGAAGTGTGTGTGTGTGTGTGTGTGTGTGTGTGGGGGTACAGAATAGGAGGCACCAGAAAGGGGAACCATACCTGATGAGGCCAGAAGGGAGCTAAAAGGATCACTGTGGCTCTGCAACAGGCTACCTTCTGGAGATATTTGACAATCAGAAGAACTGGAGGATAAGTGAACAACAGTCCTGGGGGTGGAGCATGCAGATGACCATCTCGGGTCTACATCACAACGTTGAACTTACAAAAGTTTGATCGTTGCAATATCGAACCCTTATGTCTGAAACCCAACAAAACCGAATGCACGTGACAAAAACGACCTTAAACTGAAGTGGGAGGCTGTGCCCCCTTCTTAAATATACCAACTCCGAGATCACACCACAGTGGAGAAAATAGCAAAGGTCTGTAAATGGCCCACCAATTTTTTCTCTGGGAAAAAAGTCTATGTGCCGTTGCTTCGCTATTTTCCACTTTCGGACTTCAGGGTTCGATATTACAATGTCAAACTTGTTTTCGTTAGATGTTGTAACACAGGCCCAATTGTCTCAGTGTGACTGCCCCTGAGGTAGGCCTAAAGGTGCAATAGCTGCTGCATTTAATGTTGGAAGGAGAGGCAAAGGGGTCACAATACAGAGTGTCCCAGCGCAGGAAGATTCAAGCTGTTACTACTGAATTCACATATCACTAGTGAGGAAGAATATTCCTGCTCAAGCTGCTGGTCAGAATATTGGACTTCCCCCAATATGTGCTTTGCAACTAGAAACAGTTGAGACGAGATCACCCATTGCCAAACTCTCACAGCCTCCCAACAAAGAGGAGAAGAGCAATGTTCCCCTTGCTTGTTGAGATACCAGACAGAGACATTTTGTCAGTCTGTATTGAAATCACACTGACCAGGACCCTTGAATATTCCTCCCTTTGAAATGCCCTCCAAACCAAAGAAGGGAGGCATCTATGGTTACTGTGGCTGCAGAACAGGAAAGAAAAAGAAGTTATGCTCTTACTATAACGTTCCATCTGTGTTGTGTATCTTCATTCATTCTTGACAGTGGGGGTTTGATTCAGACCCTCAGAAATGACTAAGCCATTAAATCAAACTCGTGCCAGACAGAAACTCTCATGCTAAGGCTACCCATACTGCCTCTCTTCCCTTCAGATGAAGGTTTTCCCATAGAGTAGAAAATTGTGGAAGCTTGGTCTGAGCAGCTACCCTATAAGGACTCTAGGACTAGTTGTGATCTTCCAGGAGTCTTTTGGAGGTGGGAGGTGGGTGAGATGTCAAGAATGAATGAAGATGAACACAGATGGAACATTATGTTAAAAGCATAACCTCTTCAGCTGATGCTGTCAATCTTCATTCATTCTTGACTGTTGGAACAGAGTCCCTAGCTAATTTATGCCCTGGGAGGCCCTAGGGAAGAATATTCCTGAGCACCATAGAGTCAAACAATACTCACCCCCCCCTGGAGACCATATTCAATTTGTAATGAGTGATAGAGGTACAGGGGTAGCCCAAGTTGCGACTGCACATATGTCATCCATAGAAGCTCTGGAATGAAAATCTACTGAGGTGGAAACAGATCTGGTAGAATGAGCCCTAACTTTTGTTGATAAGTTCAGTTTATTTTGTTCATAAGCAAAGGTAATGCAATTTGCAATTCCAGTGCTGTGTTCCATAGGGTCATGGCTTGTCTGCACAGGGGGGTATGAATGAGTTCCCCCGTTTGTTTATGTACCACATCATTGTGGTGTTGTCTGTCCTTAATAGCTGGCATGGATGCAGTAGCTCTTTGGAAGGTCATAATAGCCTTTTGCACGGATAGCATTTCCTTTTGGTTGATGTGGAGGTGCTTCTCTTTTCGGGTCCATTTTCCCTGAATGCACTGATCTGTCATGTGTGCTCCCCAGGCGTAGTCTGAGGCGTCTGTTGTGATGATTTGAGCTGCTTGAGGTACACAGAAAGGAAGACCTGCGTTTCTTTGGCAAGCTTTGAGTCCACCACAAAAATTCCTTTTGAAGGCATGGAATGAGTGGGATAATTGTTTCCAAGCTGTGGCTGTGTTGAGACCATAAGTTTTTTAGGTACCATTGAAGTTTCCTCATATGCAGCTTTGCACATGGGATTAGTAGGATGCAAGATGCCATGAATCCCAGAGCCTGCAGGATTTTCCTTGCAGTTAGCCTGGTGTAAGTTGCCATTTTTCTGAAGTATTGAGACAGTTGCCCTTGCTTGTCTGGCGTGAGTTAGGCCATCTGGGTGGTTGTATCCAAGCTGGCACCCAGGAAAATTATTTGTTGAGAGGGTATTAGTTTTGATTTCTTTTTGTTGACTGTGTATCCCAGGAAGTTCAACAGTTTTATTACAAACGCCAGGTGCTGCAGTAGTATGTCCTTGCTGTCCGCCTGGATCAGGCAGTCGTCCAGATATGGGTAGATTTGTATCCCTTGTAGTCTGCAGAAGGTGATTACTGATGCCAGGCATTTCATAAACACTCTGGGCACAGTAGATAAGCCAAAGGGCAATGCAGAGAATTGGTAATGGGTTGAACCTGCAAGAAATCTGAAGTATCTTCTGCAATCTTGTCTGATAGGGACATGCAGGTATGCCTCCATGAGGTCCAATGTTACCAGCCAAGACTCCTTGCCCAGCATGGGAAGAAGCTGCTGCAATGTGAGCATCTTGAATTTTGGCACCTGTAGATATGTGTTTAGGATGGATAGGTCTAAGATAGGTCTCCAATCTTTGTCTTTCCTCGGTACCAGGAATAGTCTGGAATAAAACCCTTGACCTTGTTCTTTTGCAGGTACCTCTTTAATTGCTTTCATGTCTACGAGAGCTGAAACTTGTTTTTGTGCCTCTGCCCTTGGATTTTGTGGCAGGTTTGGCATGCCTCTCATTTTTGGAAGGGTGTGAAAGTGGAACCTGTAGCCTCTGTCTATAATGTCCAGAATCCATTTGTCTTTTGTAACAATATGCCAATTTTTTGAGAATGTCAATTTTCCGCCCAAAGGTGCTGCCATTAAAGCTTTGCTTGGCAGGTGTAGAGGAAAGTCATTGTGTCTGTTTTCTAAAAGACTGTGATCTATCTTCTACACCTCTTGGGGTTGGTGCTTGCCACTGTCTGGCTCTGAAGGATCCTTGAGGTTGCCCTCTGCCCCTTGGGCGCCTGTATCTGCCCCTTTGACGTCTATCCGTGGCTGGAAAGGACCAATTTTTTGAAGGCCAGTTTCTGCTGAAACGTGGAGGCTGTACCTGCAGGAAATCTTTCACTGTTCACATTTATTTAGCTTTTTTCTCCATTTTCTTTAGCACCTCCTCTTTAGCACCTCCTCAGCTTTAACACCAAACAATACATCTTTTTGAAGAGGTGCATCTAATAATTTAGCTTTGACATGATCTGGTAAGGTTTGCTTGAGCCAAGCATGCCTATGTATAACAGACCCCGTAACAGCAGCTCTACATGAGGCCTCTAAAGCATCAAAACCACACTACAAGGTATGTTTACCCACTTGCTCTGCACCATGCAACAAATCCTGCAACTCTTTTAAATCTGGTTGTTCTGGTTGTGTCATCTTGCTTTTCAGCTGAGATATCAAAAACTGTTGATACTTTAACATATGGAACTGACCGTTTAATGCCCTCATGGTTAAAGTGGCCGAGGTATACACCTTTTTCCCCCACCTTTCTAAAGATCTGGAATCTCTCTCTGAAGGTAATGGGTTTTTAGCAGTAGAGGCCTTAATTCCCTTGGGACCCTGTGAAATAGTTTCTGGGTCAGCAATATGGCTTTTATATAGGAACTGGTGAGAATCAGGAACCCGGTAATACCGGTCTGCTTTAACAGGAGCTGGAGGCAAAGAATCAGGATTAAGGCTGGCTTCTGTGTACACATCATCCAATAGATCTAAAACAGGAGGGATAGCCAGAGGCCTATGCTGGGGGAGCAGAAGAAATTCCCGGAGCCTTTTCTTGGAATCTGAGTAATCTTGGCCTTCCCAGTGAAAGTGTTCCCTCAATGTATGCAGGGTTTCCCCAAAAGAGAAGTCCTCAGGGGGGGAGACAGAGGGAATAGACTCCTCTGCATCAGAGTCTTCGAATGGAGAAGAGGCAAAATCCTGGTCCTCAGATAGTTCTGAGGTAATAGAAGCTTGATCTGAGGAAGGGTAGTCTTCCTCTAATCTGGGCCTTTTGTCAGAGGGGGGTTGAGAACCCCTGATAAGAGTAATCAAATCCTCAGCCATTTTAAGCATCTGTTTTTTAGGCATGGTGCCTTGAGAGGGTGTCTGAGGAACCTGTTTTTTGGTTTTCATGGCTGTTTTAGATTTAGTGAAGGCTTTAATAGAGAAGGAGGAAGGCCTGAAGACCCCTTGAGAAATGGCAGGCCTGTCTAAATTCTGAGTTTCCCCGCCAGGAGTGGCATCGGTATCTGTAGTAGGAATGGGGGCCGAGGAGCCTGCGACCTCGGGTACTGAAGACACCGGTAATGCATTGTCATCGGTACTCAGGGGCTGCGTAGGCACCTCGCTGAGTACCGGAGAACCGGTAGTCGGCCTTAGCATGGTATCAGTAGGTGGTGCGGACCTCGTATGTCGGTCCTTATCTTTGCCTTTTTTGCTCAAAACTGGAGTCTGAGTATCCAACGACATAATATAATTAAATTTTTTGCCAAAAAAGTGAAGGGCGAACACCGCCCGACGCTTAATAGTGCGTTTGTTGAATCTAGCACAAAAATGGCAGGCCGAGACGTCGTGGTCTGGGCCTAAGCAAGGTATACAGAAAGAGTGGAAATCCTTATGCGGTATTTGCTTCCCACATGAAATGCAATTATTAACTTTGTCTGACATTGGTCTGAGGCAAGAAAAGTTTCCCCAACGGGGTACTTAGCTTTCAAGAAGACTTTGGCTGAAATACTTTCGTAAATCTCAGGAGCTGGCCGACCGGCACTTGCGAACTGCTTCTGCTTCGGGCACTGCACGGCAAGAAAGACTGAAGAAAATGGCGTCGGCTGCCTCTTTTATACACCTGCCGCACTGACTTCAGGGAGGAAGTGACAACAACCGACGCCGGACCTAGACTTTGGAATTCGGCCGACCGAGGACCCGCCTGACGGCAGGATAACCCATCTGTTATGACTGCAGCTGTATATACAATGAACATCCTGGACTGCAGCAGTGTGAACACTAACATCTACATTTATGGTAGGTACAAAAAGTACAGTTTTGTACCTACCATAAATGTAGATGTTCGAGGATCCACATTGCTGCAGTCCTAACTATTGGGTAGTCCGCTGTCCAGTCGGCCCGAATACCAAAGTATATGGCTGACGTCGGTCAGGGCGCATTAGACTGACGTCAGTACGTCAGGGTACTAATGCGCATGACCGACGTCATATCCTCAGTCTTTTCTTGCCCCAGATGTCAGAAGACCCTGAAAAGATAAGGCCAAAACCAAAACTCCAAACATACCTGCACCAAAAATATGTACAATATATACAAAATTACCAGAATATAACCTCACCTACACAACCACCCCTAAACACAGAGGGGAAGGAGGGAGGGTAAATTGGACTGCAGCAATGTGGATCCTCGAACATCTACATTTATGGTAGGTACAAAACTGTACTATGTTCTTCATTCCACATTGCTGCAGTCCTAACTATTGGGTAGAATCCCAAAGCAGAGGTAAGGGAGGCTGGCAAATCATAAGGAAACAGGAACTGACAACATGCCTTGCAAAATAGCTGTGGCAAAACCAGCCCTAGACTTAGAGTAGAGAGGAAGGTGATAATGCTTAGAGAAAGTATGCACTGAACTCCAAGTAGCTGCCTCCAAAATATCCTTAGTTGCCACCCCCCTTAGAAATGCTGTTGAAGTGGCAGTAGCCCTAGTGGAATGAGGCCTAATCCCAACTGGAATCTCCTTGCCATGATGGGAATAACAAAATGCAATGCAAAACCCAATCCACCTAGAAATAGTTTGTTTAGACACAGGCTTGCCCTGCGAACCCAAAGCAAAAGAAACAAACAACTGCTGAGACTGCCTAAAATCCTTAGTCCTGCTCAAATAATAACGCAACTGCCTGTGTACATCTAAAGTGTGCAAAATCTTTTCCCTTTATTTTGAGGATCTGCATAAAAAGTAGGCAAATGAATAGTTTGGTTTAAAGCCACACTAGAAACCACCTTAGGCATAAAGGAAGGATTAGTACGTAAAGATACCCTATCCTTATGAAAAATCAAAAAAGGCTATACCGCCATAAGGGCCTGCAACTCAGAAACCCTTCTTGCAGAAGTAATGGCCAACAAAAGCAGTCTTCCATGACAAGTATTTCAATTCAGCAGTAGCAGAAGACTAAAAAGGCTGTAGAGAAAGGTTATCCAACACAAAATTGGGATCCCAAGCAGGAGTAGGAGCTCACGTGGGGTCTTATATTCTTTGCCCCTCTAAGAAATTGCTTGAACAAAGGATGCGAAAACAATGGTGGGTCACAATCATAGTGAGCTGAAATTGCTGCAGCATGAATCTTAATGGAAGAGAAAGACAAACCTTTGTCCAATAACTCAGTAAGATATTGAAGAGCCACACTCAAATTAGGCTCAGAAATCTCCAAATTGTTTGCTGCACTCCAAAATAAAAATCTCTTCCATTTTTCTGTGTACACTTTCCTTGTACTAGGTCTTCTGGCTTCCATAATCACATTTAAAACTTGTTGAGGAAGTTGAGACCTGCTGTCTTTCAAAACAGAATATGCCAGGCTGTTAGATGAAGAGAGTGAAGCTTGACATTGAGCAGGTGACCGTCCCTCTGAGACAACAGGTGTGGAATCAAGGGTAAAGGCCATGGAGGCTTCCTTACCAGACTCCTCAGTAATGGGTACCAGTGCTGCCGAGGCCAATCTGGAGCTATTAAAATCATCCTTGGCTTGTCTTGTCTGACCTTTAGAAGCACCTTTGGGAGAAGAGGCAGAGGTGGAAAAGCATACACATGAAGATTTTTCCAACTGAAAGAAAGAGCATCCACTTTCCAAGCTGTGTGATGAAACCTCTTTGTGCAAAACTTTGGCAGCTGGTGGTTTAGTGGAGAAGCGAACAGATCTATGTCTGGAGTTCCCCATGACACTGTCAATTTTGAAATACATGAAGATCCAGTTTCCACCGTGGGGATCCATGATTTGTCTGCTTAACACATCTGCTAAGGAGTTCTGTGCTCCCGCAGAAACCTTGCCTGAAGAGTTAGTTGCAAGCTGAGCGCAGTCTCCCATAAAATCATTGCTTGCCTGCACAATGGGTAAGAATGTGTTCCCCCTTGTTTGTTGATGTACCACATGACAGTTGTGTTGTCTGTTAGAATCAACACCTGCCCTGGAAGAAGTAACTCCTTGAAAGCCATTAATGCAAACTGGACTGCTAACATCTCTTTCATGTTGATATGTAGATGCTGTAGTCTGGCAGGCCACTTGTCTTGTATCCACTTTCCATTTAGATGAGCTCCCCAAGCAATGTCCGAGGCATCTGTCGTTAGAATCTGACTCGCCTCTGGTCGGGTCACAGAGAGTCCCTTGTTTAGGTGACATTCCTGAGCCCACCACAAAAATTCCTTTTGAATGCAAGGTATTATTTGAATGAGTGTCCAAATCCTGGCAGTGCTGTGTCCATACATTTTTGAGATACCATTGCAGCTTCCTCATATGCAGTTTGGCATTGGGAAGCACCAGAATACAAGATGCCATGAACCCTAAGGCTTGAAGGACTGTCCTTGCAGTCAGCCCGGACTGAAGAGATAGTTGATGGAAGTAACTGGAAAGATTCTTTTGTTTGTCCGGGGTTAAAAGGCCATCTGGGCTGCTGTATTCAGTCTCACACCCAGAAAGCACATGTCTTGAGAGGGTACTAGACTGGACTTTATTTCGCTCACAGAATACCCTAGGCATCTTAGCACTGCTATGACATAATCCAAATGCTGTAGAAGGTCTTCCTTTTCTTGAGCTAGAATCAGGCAGTCGTCCAAGTAAGGATAGATTTGAATTCCTTTTAGCCTGAAGTAAGCTATCACTGGAGCCAGAACCTTTGTGAATACTCTGGGCAGTGGATAAGCCAAAGGGCAATGCAGAGAACTGATAATGAGAATTTCCAGCTCAAAACGCAGATACTTCCTGCAACTTAGTCTTATAGGCACATGAAGGTAAGCTTCCTTGAGATCTAAAGTTACCATCCAGTGATCTTTGCCCAGCAGAGGTAAAAGCTGTTGTAACGTCAACATTTTGAACTTGGGAATGTCCAGATAAGTGTTGAGGATAGATAAATCCAAAATTGGTCTCCACGTGTTCCCCTTCTTCGGTACTAGGAACAGGCGAGAATAAAATCCTAGGCCCCTTTCTGGCACAGGAACTGGCTGAATGGCCCCTATTTAGAGCAACAGAGAAATTTGCTTGTGAGCCTCTTTTCTTTGTAGAGGAGGAATGTCTGGCATGCCTTTGAAAGGAGGCAAGGTATGGAAATAAAACCTGTAACCGTGGTGAATGATATCCAGAACCCATCTGTCTTGGGTAGTTAAATCCCAATTTTCTTTGAAAAGAGACAGCCTTCCTCCCAAAGGTGCTGCCAGGCGAGAATGTACTGGCAGCTGAAAAGGCAGGTCATTGGGTCTGCTTACGAAAGGACTGACCCCTGCCCTCACCAGAAGTCTGAGCAGGGGAACTCCCTGTCCTAGGCCTAAAAGAACCTTGAGCTCTGCCCCTACCACGTCTAGACCTACCCCTAGACTGGGAATCATAAGCAGGATAAGTCCATCCCTTAGTAGGCCAATTTCTACTAAACTTCGGAGGCTGCACCTGCAAAAAATCCTTAACAGTTTGCATACACTTAGCCTTGTCCTCCATTTTCTTTAAAACTGCTTCCACAGGCGAACCAAACAACACATCAGACTGCAAAGGAGCATCCAAAATCCTTGTTTTAACATGCTCAGCTAAATTCTGATCTCTCAACCAGGCATGCCTACGAAGAACAGAACCAGTGGCAGCCACCCTCGAGGAGGCCTGCACAGCATCAAAACCACACTGCAAGGAATGTTTACCCACCTGTTCAGACACATGAACTAAATCCTGCCACTCTTTACACTCAATACCTTCTGCCAGAGCATCCACCTTAGATTTCAATTGTGAAAGGAGGTAATTCTGATATTTTAACATGTGAAACTGACAATTCAAGGCCCTCATGGCTAAAGTGGAAGAAGTATACACTTTCTTTCCCCATCTATCCAAAACCCTTGCCTCTTTATCAGGAGGAACAGGATTTTTAACAACAGAGGCCTTCACCCCTTTAGGCCCCTGAGAGACAGTTTCCGGGTCTGCCCTAGGACTCTTAAAAAGATACTTATGAGCTTCAGGCACCCTATAGTACCTATCCGGTTTAACTGGGGCAGGAGGCAAAGAATCAGGATTCAGGGAAGCCTCTGCAAAAACATCTTCCACCACATTCAGAACAGGAGGTATAGCTAAAGGCCTATGCTGGGGTAAAAACAAGAATTCCCTAAGCCTCTTCCTGGAATCAGAGAAATCTTGACCTTCCCATTTAAAATGCTCCCTCATGGAATGCAGAGTCTCTGAAAATGAAAAATCCTCAGGAGGAGAAGCTGAAGGAGTAGAATCATCCACATCAGAATCAGAATAAGGAGGATACTCCTGCAAGTCTTCAGTCGAAGACTCAGAAGCCTCCGAACAGTGCTCAAAACTCTCAAACTCAGGTTCCACCCTAGGCCTCTTATCAGGAGGGGGCATAGAACCTCTAATCATAGTAATCAAATCCTCTGCCATTTTAAGCATATGTTTCTTAGGCAAAGACCCTGAAGCACTAGGAGAAACCCCCACTGAAGCTACACTTGGCCTGCCTCTCAAAGAAGCCTTGGAAACAGAGGGGGAGGCTCTAACCACCTTAGGAAGAGAGGGAAGAACAGCCACCTGAGAAGCCCCCTCAGCCTGGCCTACTTCCTGAGAGGATACATCCTGTAACAATAAAGTCTCCCCCTGAGACTCCAAAGAAACACCTGGCAGAACCTCCGGCTCCACTGAGCCTTCTAAAGAACCGACGTCAGGGACTGTCGGATCTTCCACTCTAGGCTTTGCTGCTTTGTCCTTGCGCTTTTTGCCCGAAGCGGGCGTCGGAGCATCCGACGGCATTTTATAATTGCAACGCTTCCCAAAAACTAACCTGGCACAGTCTAACCTTCTCTTAATAGTGCGTTTGTTAAATCTAGCACAAGAGCGGCATCCAACAACGTCGTGCTCAGGCCCTAAACAAGGTATACACAAAGTATGGTAATCCCTATGAGGTATCTGTTTCCCACAAGAAATACAGTTATTCACTTTTTCTGACATCCGGTTAAATATTGAGGCAAGAAAAAACCAAAATATTCCCCAACGGGGTACTTAGCCAACTTTGATTCGGTCTGAAACTCTGTCTTCAGAAATTTTCAGAACGCCAACCTGCACTCGCAAAATTGCTTCTGCATCGGACCATGCGGCAAAAAAGACTGAGGATATGACGTCGGTCATGCGCATTAGTACCCTGACGTACTGACGTCAGTCTAATGCGCCCTGACCGACGTCAGCCATATACTTTGGTATTCGGGCCGACTGGACAGCGGACTACCCAATAGTTAGGACTGCAGCAATGTGGAATGAAGAACATCTGCACTATGTTCGTGTTACACTGCTGCAGTCATCATACTTGGGTTGAATCTCAAAGCTAAGGATGGGTGGTGGAACTAAACAGGGTTTGGAGAGGCTAGTAGGCCCTGAAGAACTGCAGTGGCAAAGCCAGCTCTGGTTTTAGAGTACAGAGGTAATTGATAGTGCTTGGGTGAAGGTGTGCACTGAATTCCAAGTTGCAGCCTCCAAAATATCCTTGGTTGGTACCCCTCTGAGGAAGGCTGTTGATGTTGCTGTAGCCCTGGTGGAATGGGCCCTAATGTTACCAGATGCAGGTTTCCCATGGTGTGTGTAGCAGAAACAGACACAATGTCCTATCCATTTTGAAATGGTCTGTTTTGAGATAGCCTTTCCTTGTGATCCTGCAGCATAGGATACAAAGAGCTGGTCAGATTTTCTGAAAGCCTTAGTTTTATCCAAGTAGTAACGTAATTGCCTGTGAATGTCCAAAGAGTGTAGGAGCATTTCCCCTTTGTTCTGGGGGATTGGATAAAAGGTGGGCAAATTAATGGTTTAGTTTAGGGCCACACTGGATACCACCTTTGGCATAAAGGAAGGGTTAGTTCGTAAAGTGACTGTCTTGATGAAAAATGAGGAAAGGCTCCACTGCCATTAGGGCCTGTAGCTCTGAGACTCTTTGTGCTGAAGTTTTTGCTAGCAGCAGGACAGTTTTCCATGATAGAAACTGTAGATCAGCTGTAAAAGCTGGTTCAAAGGGCGGTAGTGTAAGTTTTTCCAAAACAAAATTGAGATCCTAAGTTGGTGCTCTCCGGGGCGGTCTTATGTTCTTAGCCCCTCTGAGGAACTGTCTTAATAATGGATGTGAAAATATAGGGGGATCAGTGTTGTACTGAGCTGAAATAGCTGAGGCGTGGATCTTAATAGATGAAAAGGAAAGTCCTTTGTGCAACATCTCAGTTAAATATTGAAGAATCTGAGGAACATTTGGGACAAGGGGATTTTGGCCTTTAGCCTGGTTCCAGGCGCAGAAACTTTTCCATTTGTCTGAACAGGCTTTCCTGGTGCTGGGCCTCCTAGCCTCCAGAATGACATCCATCACAGCTTGAGAGAAGTGTTGACTGGTTGTTTAGGTAATTTGCCATGCAGCCAGATTTAAAGTCTTGAGCTGGCTGTGTAGAATCTGATTGTTTTGCCGAGTGAGCAGGTGAGGAAATGGAGGTAAAATCCATGGTGGGCCTTGAGCCATGTTCCTTAGTAGTGGATACCAGTGTTGGCATGGCCAGTCTGGAGCAATGAGTATCATTTGTGGCCTCTCTAATCCGGCTTTCAGCAGCACCTTTGCCAGAAGAGGCAGTGGAGGAAAGGCATACACTGTCAATGTTTTCCAACTGAATGAGAGGGCGTCCACTTTCCAAGCTAGTGTGTGGTATGTCCTTGTGCAGAATTTCCGTAGTTGGTAGTTTTGGGGGGAAGCAAACAGATCTAGGTCTGGGCTCCCCCATTTTTGAGTTATCATTGCGAATACTTGTGGATCTAGTTTCCACTCGTGAGGATCTATGATGTTTCTGCTTAGATCGTCTGCTAATGTGTTTTTCTTCCCTGGCAGGTATTGTGCTTGTAGTTGAACTTGGTAGGTCAGTGCTGTGTTCCACAAGGTCATTGCTTGCCTGCATAGGGGGTAGGAATGTGTGCCCCCTTGCTTGTTTATGTACCACATCACTGTGGTGTTGTCCATCTTTATTAGGAGTTGTCCTGGATGTAGGAGGTCCTTGAAAGCTGTTGGGGCATTTTGTACAGCTAGCATCTCTTTTTGATTTATATGTAGATACCTTTGATCTGCAGACCATTTGCCCTGAATACACTGTCCTGCCATGTATGCTCTCCAGGCATAATCTGATGCATCTGTTGTTATAGTTTGCCTGGCTGTGGGTAAGGTAAAAGGCTGATCCTTGTTGAGGTGACATGCCTGAGCCCACCATAGAAACTCCTGTTGAAGGCAGGGAATGAGTGGAATTAGAAGTTATGTACTCACCATAACGTTCCATCTGAGTAGGTGTATTCATTTGTCTGCAACCTGTGGGTTATGGATCCGATATCGGATCCGAACCGGCATAGTTTCCAGCTATGGATCCAAGCTCTCAGCTCCTCCCCTCACCCATAATGCCCTGCTCTACCCTCATGACCTCAGATCGAGTTTGCCAAAGCAACAATACCCTCAAAAGGGTAACAAGTAATATGCAGGAAACTGAAAGGCCAGGGGATAGGAGGGGATGGTTGCAGACAAATGAATACACCTACTCAGATGGAACGTTATGGTGAGTACATAACTTCTAAATCTGAAGTAGGATATTCATTTGTCTGCAACCTGTGGGACAGAGTCCCCAGCTACCTGAATCTTGGGCGCCATCATGGAAGGATATTCCGAGCACCGCGGAGCCAAAGGATGCTCTACCCTGGATGCAAGATCCAACTTATAGTGAGAAATAAATGTATGAGATGAAGCCCATGTAGCTGCTGCACAAATATCATCCAGAGGAATCCTAGCCTTGAAGGCTGCTGAGGTAGATACTGACCGGGTTGAATGGGCATGAACACCTCCGTGCGGCCTTCCTGACGCTTGATAAGCCAATAAAATGCACTGTGAAATCCAGCGGGACAGAGAAACTTTGGAAATTGGCTTGCCCAAATTGAATTTTGCAAAGGAAATAAACAGCTGGTCGGATTGCCTATGACCAGCTGTCCTGTTGAGATAAAATCTTAGTTGCCTGTGAACATCTAGTGAGTGTAGCCTATATTCACCTTTGTTTTCATACTTAGGAAGAAAACAGGGAGGTTAATGGATTGATTGATGTTTGCTTCAGAAGCGATTTTAGGAAGGAAGGACGGGTTGGTCCTGAGGGAAACACGGTCCGGATAAAAAACCAAGTAAGGAGGTTTAGCTGATAAAGCTTGAAGTTCAGAAACTCTCTTGGCTGATGTAATGGCTACCAAAAGGCTGTCTTGTAAGACAAGAATTTGAGGTCCACTGTAGCCGCGGCTCGAAAGGGGGAGCGGTCAAGGCCTGTAGGACCAAAGAAAGGTCCCAAGGAGGAACTGCTTGCTTAATAGGGGCCTGAGAAGGAAAGTACCTTTAAGAAAAGTTTTGCACAATTTGGCTGACATAAGAGGATTAGACTCTTGACCAATGTGATAGTGAGAAATTGCCGCCAGTTGAACTTTGACTGTGGAACTGCTGGCACCATCATTAAAGAGAGAGGTTAGAAAATCAAGCACTACGGGAGAGGAACCGTGAAGGATCTAGGCCTTGCCGCTCCGCCCACACAGAGAACGTTTCCATTTGCTTCGTAAACCTTTCTAGTGGATGGTTTATGAGCCGCCACCAAAATAGCCTTTACCGTGAAGAGATACCGAGTCCTTATCAAGAGTGGAACTGGAGCAGCCAAGCGGTCAGCTTCAGGCTGTCCAGGTTCGAGGAGGAATGCAGGATGGATGGGATATCAGATCCGAATAGGATCTAGAATCCAAGGAGGATTCACCGAGTGAGACCTTAGGAAGGGGAACCAGATCTGTCGAGGACAGAACGGAGCAATGAGAATCATTCTGCAACCCACCCAAGAGGCTTTCTGAAGAACTTGCAGCATCAGAGGCAAGGGTGGATAGGCATACAGAAGACCGGGTGGCCAAGCATGCACCAGAGCTGCTCTTGGGGTACCTCCGGAGGAGGTATCAGAGCGAAAAAACTGTCGCACTTGGTGTTTGAGGGAGAGGCAAAAGATCGCATGAAGGGGTTCCCCACCGTGCGAATATGCTCGCTACTTGACAATTGAGAGACCACTCGTAAGGGGTCAGAATGGTGCGACTGAGCTTGTCCGCTAGGATGTTGGACCGACCGAATGTGTGCTATGAGAAAGCGATTGGTGGAGATTGCCCATTCCCAAACTCTCATGGCCTCTCGACAAAGAGGGTAAGACCTTGTTCCCCTTGCTTGTTGATGTACCAGACAACAGACATATTGTCTGATTGAATCGCAATTGTTCCCAAGGGAAGAAAGTCCTGAAGTGCTAGCAACGCTAAGAGCACTGCTCTCATCTCTAGAACATTGATATGCAGTAAGGTCTCTGAATCGCTCCACGTGCCTTGGACTGTCCGGCCCAAGTGCCCCCACCCGAGGCGGGAGGCGTCCGTGGTCACCGTGGCGAGAGGGGAGAAGCACAAAATGGGCGACCCTCGTGGAGATCCGGGAGTGGAGCCACCACAAGAGGGACCGCTTGCAAGCCTTGCTGATCGCTATGGGATGATACATGGGAGAGCAAGGTATGACCACTGTACTAAGAGCGTCCACTGTAGAATGCGATATTGAGCCTGGCAAGAGGAAGAAGTGCTATCGAAGCCATGGACCCTAGAGCCCTCAGGACCAACTCCGCTGGAACAGAACATGAATGGAGAATGGCCCGCACCTGGAGCTGCAGATTTAGAACTCTGTCCGCAGTGAGGAAGGCTCAGTAAACTCCTTGTGTCTAGTCTGGCCCCTATGAAATCTAAGAGCTGAGTGGGTGCCAGGTTGGACTTTGTATTTATTGTGATGCCCAGAAATGGAGCAAGATGGAGAAAGGAGTCTCGCCAGAGAAGTAGATGCCTTGTTGGGGTAAGGAGCCAGTCGTCCAGGTAGGAAAGACCTGCACCCCTGAAGCCTCAGGTGGGCCGCTACCACTGCTAGTACTTTGGTAAACACCCTGGGGGCTGTGGTGAGACCAAAGGGAAGGACCCGGAACTGGTAGTGACTGGCTCCCAGCCGGAAGCGGAGAAACCTCCTGGAGCGCCTGTCCATTAGGATGTGGTAGTACGCGTCCTTGAGATCTATCGAGCACATCCAGTGGCATTCTCCCAGAAGGGGGAGAATAGATTGTAGAGTGACCATTCGGAATTTTTCTTTGGGGACTGCCAGATTCAGGAGAGAGAGGTCTAGGATTGGTCTTAGTTCCCCCGTCTTTTTTGGCACTAAAAAGAACCTGGAGTAGAACCCTGATCCGATCTGGTCTGGGGGAACGGGCTGGATGGCTCTTTTCTCTAGCAGATGGCCAATTTCTGCTAAAGCGGCCTCCCTTTGACCGGGTGGTACGCCTGGGAGGGACTTCATCTTTGGAAGGTGAAGGAAAGGAATGCGATATCCCCTGGATATGATTTGGAGAACCCAGCGGTCCGATGTTATGGACTCCCATGCCGCTAGGTGCTGAACGCCCCGACTGCCTCCAGAGTAGAGCAGTCGGGCAGCCCCTCAGGGCTGCTGCGTGGCCGTTCAGAGAAAGGTTCCCTGGACCCGAAGTTTCTGGGAGCCCCTCTGCCTCTAGGGCGTCCTCCCTGTCCTCCTCTGCCACGGAAGGACTGGTTGTCCGAGCAGGCTGGGACTGCTGCGACTTCGAACCACATCTTCTTCTGACCCTTTTGGTTCCTAGAATAGGGCCTCTGGGGTGCAGAGAAGCGGATTCCGACGGCAGACAGCGTCTTCCGTCCTTCTCGCTCTGGGTCAACGCCTCGACGGTCTTGCCAAACAGAGCAGAACCATCAAAGGGCGTCAAAAGCGACGCCTTGAAGGGCTCAGAAAAATCGAGTGGCGGAGCCAGGCCTGACGCTAGTGACCAGTCCTGTCCTCAAGAGCTCTAGCGGCGCCTCCGTAGCATGGGAGAGTAGCCGATAGAAGTATTTGTGACTGACCTAAGAGTGGCCATCTTGGTGGAGTGCAGAGCTCTGTCCTCCTCCGAAATGGACTCAGGGGATGCAGCGTTCTTAATAAGGTCTCGCTGCATCCGAATAACATGTGCCAAATAGTTGAGCGCCCTTACAAAAGGTCGCCGAACTGAACATCCGCTTCCCCAAGCGGTCCATCATCCGAGACTCCTTGCTCGGTGGGTGGACTGAGGGACTCTCCTGAGCCAGTTCCTCTTTGTGGCCGCCGCCATCAACATGGCATCTACAGGAGGCCCCTTACTCCAATGGGTCCTGTCAGAAGGCGGGCTAAGGATTTTATCAGGTCTTTTGGGAATTGGCTCCACGGTGTCCGGTTCCTTCCACGCCCTGGTGGTAATAAGGTCCACCACGGGGTCGGCAGGGGGACACCCAAGAGGTAGACGGGCCCGCTTCGAATGCCTCCAAGAACACGGACTCGTCCGAGGAAGACTTGGGGCAGACCACCCCTGATACGGAGCATTTCCATGATGTCTCGAAGGAGACATCCTCGGGGTGACCGTGGGGAGCCTTCCCTTCCTCCAAGTCCGTGTCTTCAGTGAGAGACTCAGGGAGTCAATGTGCCTCCTTTGCGTATGCTTGAGGAGCCTCCTCTGGGGGCTGTCAGAGGAGTCCTCGCAGCAGCAATTTGCTCCATAGGAGCAACTTGGGGCACAGAAACGGGCTGTCCCAGGGGCCGGATGGTGGAAGCCTGGCCCAGTGCAGAGGGAGCGGACGGAGCCGAAGCAAGTGCCGGGGTCCGGAAACCCTCAACAGAGCCCTCTCCACTACATCAAAAGCCGAAGGAGCCGACCTCGACCAAAGGATCCGACAATCGGCTCCCTCGGATCCGAAGAGTGGATCGAGCCGGCGCAAGCACTCGGATCCGAAGGACAGTGCGCCCGACACAGACGGCGCCGGCGAGCACTGATCCCCGGATCCGGCTCGGATCCAGGCTCCGAGATCGGGTCCGACGCACTGAGGGCATGGTCGGATCCGGTACCCAGTACTATCGGATCCGACCTCCCCGCCCGGCTGCTCGGCTCAGCTGCTCCGAACCCGGAAGCGGGTCGGAGAAGGAGCAATAGGCTTGAAAAGGTGTTGAGCTCCCGAGGGGGAGGCAAGAGCACTCCCATCTGCATCTGGGCCTGGATGAACCTTCGCATCATCCGTCCAGATCAGCATCGAAAGGCTATGGTAGATCTCGACGAGGCTACCGAGGTAGGCCTGGAATGCCTCCTCGATAGCCTCGCTGAGATCGGGTCTCCTCCTCCTCAGGACCCGTGAGAAGCACACAGGTGACCGGAGCCGAGAAGGAGGAGACCGCTCAAGGAAGCCGGGAGAAGCCTTGGCTGGCGGGCCAAACAGAGGTCTCGGCCCGCCGCTTGTGGTGCTTCTCCCTCCGTCCTTTTAGATGCATCCCTCTCCTGTCCTGAAGCGGAGTTTGAGTCCCAGGAGCAGGAGGGGTGCTACCGGGGAACAGCTGCAGCCGCAGGAGTCCCGGGAGCGGGGTCGGAGCCGAGTCCGGCGGTAAAGACCCGCCAAGACCAGCTTGGACCTCCGCTCCTCAGTGCCCTGGGGTTGAACCCTGCACAAATGGAACAGCCAGATGTGAGGTGTTCAACCCCAAGACACTTAACACACCGAGTGTGGCCATCAGCCGGTGAGAGCTTATGGCCACACTCGAGCATTTAGAGAAATGACTTAGGCTGGTCAGCCATAGTCAAAATTAACCAAAAGTTACAGAAGTAACTTAAAACAATAAACTATAAAAGCACACAGGCCTCACACACACTCTACGCACTAGCGAGGAGGGAATAAAATATACTATTGTAAATAAAATTAAACTAAAAACAGTCAATAAAAATAGGAAACCTACAACTTTCACACAAAAGTTTAAAGAAAGCAAAAATATTCTATTTTAGTACAAGAAAATTCCACTTAGCTGAGAGCTATAGAAACCACATCCAGTTACCAGCGCGGCAAACAAGATCTGAGGTCATGAGGGTAGAGCAGGGCATTATGGGTGAGGGGAGGAGCTGAGAGCTTGGATCCATAGCTGGAAACTATGCCGGTTCGGATCCGATATCGGATCCATAACCCACAGGTTGCAGACAAATGAATATCCTACTTCAGATTTATTGTTTCCAAGCTGTGGCTGTGTTGAGTCCATACGCTTATCAGGTACCATTGTAATTTCCCCATATGCAGTTTTGCAAATGGTATTAGTAGTATGCAAGTTGCCATGAATCCCAAGGCCTGCAGAATTTTTCTTGCAGGGAGTTGGGTCTTTGTTGCCATCATTTTGAAGTATTGAGTCAGCTGTCCTTGCTTGTCTGGCATGAGATAAGCCATCTGGGCCATTGTATTTAAGCTGGCACCCAGGAATATTATGTCTTGTGAGGGCACTAGTTTTGACTTCTTTTCGTTTACTGTGTACCGTAGGCAACTTAATAGGTTTTTGACAAATGCCAGATGCTTTAAAAGAATGTCCTTGCTTTTTGCTTGAATAAGGCAGTCGTACAGGTATGGATATATTTGAATTCCTCTTTGTCTGCAGTATGCAATTACTGGTGCCAGGCATTTTGTGAAGACCCTGGGCACAGTAGATAAGCCAAAGGGCAGTGCAGAGAATTGGTAATAGGTTGAACCTGCTATAAATCGGAGGCATCTTCTGCAATTTTGTCTGATAGGGACATGCAGGTATGCCTCCTTGAGGTCCAACGTTACTAGCCAAGCCTTCTTGCCCAGCATGGGAAAAAGTTGCTGTAGTGTTAGCATCTTGAATTTGGGTACTTCCAGATATGTGTTTAGAACGGAGAGGTCCAGAATGGGTCTCCAAGCTTTGTCCTTTTGGGGAACTAGAAAGAGTCGAGTAAAATCCTTGTCTTTGCTCCTGTGTAGGAACCTGTTGAATGGCTCTCATGTCCATGAGAGCTGAAATTTGCTTTTGAGCCTCTGCCCATTGTTTTGGTGGCAGGTTTGGCATTCCTTTTATCCTTCGTAAAGTGTGAAAGTGGAATCTGTATCCTTGAGTTACAATATTTAGGACCCATTTGTCTTTTATGATGATGTGCCAGTTGTCTGCAAAAAGTGCTAGTTTTCCTCCCAAGGGAGCTGCCAAGAGGGATTTGCTTGGCAGTCTCAGGGGCAAGTCATTGTGTTTGTCTTCTGATAGTTTGAGATATGTCTTCTCCTCCTTTTTGGGTTGTGGCACCCCATTGTTGTGGCTGGTAAAAGCCTTGTGACTGACCTCTGCCCCTTGGGCGTCTGTATTTGCCCCTCTGTGGTCTGGCAGAAGCTGGAAAGGACCAGTTTTTGGTTGGCCAATTTCTGCTGAAACGAGGGGGTTGAACCTGTAAAAAAAAACTTGACCATCTGCATAGATTTTGCCTTATCCTCAATTTTCTTTAAAACCTCTTCTGCTTTTACACCAAATAAAACATTCTACTGTAAAGGTGCATCCAATAACTTTGCTTTAACATGATCAGGTAAAGTTTGTTCTTTTAACCAAGCATGCCTACTTATGACAGACCCTGTCACTGCTGCTCTACAAGAAGCTTCCAATGAATCAAATCCACATTGCAAAATATGTTTTCCCACTTCTTCAGCTGCATGCAACAAATCTTACATTTCCTTGTAAATCAGGCTGTTCTGTATGTGTGATAATTTTAATTGAGACATCAAATATTGCTGATATTTCAGCATGTGAAACTGGCAATTTAAGGCCCTCATAGCTAGAGTAGCTGAGGTATATACTTTCTTTCCCCATCTGTCTAGTGCTCTAGAATCCCTTTCAGAGGGTACAGGATTTTTAGCAAAAGAGGCCATTACCCCTTTGGGACCCTGGGAAATGGTTTCTGGGTCAGCAACAGGGCTTTTATATAAGAATTTGTGCGAGTCAGGGACTCTGTAGTATCTGGTTTGGCTGGTGCAGGAGGTAGTGAATCTGGGTTAAGGCTAGATTCTGAATAAACATCACCCACAATGTCTAACACGGGTGGAATAGCAAGTGGTCTGTGCTGGGGTAGTAAAAGGAACTCTCTGAGTCTTTTCTTAGAATCAGAGTAATCCTGGCCTTCCCAGTGGAAATGTTTCCTCGTGGTATGTAATGTTTCCCCAAAAGAGTATTCTTCTGGGGGAGATGCTGAAGGGATAGATTCTTCAGCATCAGTGTCTTCATAAGGGGGAAAAGAATATTCCTGTTCCTCAGAAGAATCTGAGGAAATTGAAACCTGGTCAGAGGAAGCGTAGTCCTCCTCCTGTCTTGGCCTTTTATCAGGAGGGGGATGGGAACCCCTGATTAGGGTAATTAAATCTTCAGCCATCTTAAGCATCTGTTTCTTAGGCATGGGGCCTTGTACTGGAGACTGCTGTACAGTCTTCTTTGTTTTTAAAGGGGTTTTCAGCTTTGCATAGGATTTAATAGTGAGTGTAGTCTGTCTGAAGACACCTTCTGCAACTGAAGGCGTTTCAACTGCACCGGAATCTCCTTCAGCCATTGAGTCGGAAGGGCCTAAAGGTAAAGGTTGTGGATGCCTAGCAATCCCTGCTTGGGAATTGGATGCCGCCTGGGGTTCTAAATCCGCAGTAGTCAGGGGCTGCATAGGCGCCTCACTGAAAACCGAGGAACCGGCGACTGGCCTAGCAGAGGCCTTGGAGTCTGGTTTGGGTCTCGGCTGCCTGTCCTTATCTTTGCATTTTTTATGCATTCCGGGCATCGGTTGCTCCGACGGCATGGTATAATTAAATTTCCTACCAAAATAACGTCGGGCGAAATCAAACCGACGTTTAATAGTTCGTTTGTTAAACCTAGCACAAAACCAACAACCTGTGACTTCGTGGTCTGGGCCTAGGCAAGGAATACAGTAAGAATGAAAGTCCTTATGAGGTATTTGCTTCCCACAAGAAATGCAATTGTTAACTTTTTCTGACATCGGACCGAGGCAAGAAAAGGTTCACCAACGGGGTACTTAGCTTTGAAGACTTCGGTCTGAAATTCGATTTGAAAATCTCAGGAGTCGGCCGACTGGCACTTGTGAACTGCTTCTGCTTTGGGCACTGCGCGGCAAGAAAGACTGAAGAAAATGGCGTCTGATGCCTCTTGTATACCCCTGGCACACTGACATCAGGGAAGAAGCGACAGCAACCGACGCCAGACCAAGACTTTGGAACTCTGGCCGACCGCGGGACCGCCTGACGGCAGGATAACCCAAGTGTAATGACTGCAGCAGTGTAACACGATGAACATCACATTGAGTGTGGCCATCCACTGGGGATAGCTTATGGCCACACTCGGTGCATTTGGAAAAAATTGCTTTCGGGGCCTCAGACATAGTACCAAAAATAGGCCCAACTGCACACACACCTTCACACACACAGGGGGAGAAAGACTAAACTAACTAAAAGATAGAAAAATTACTAACAAGTTTAGCAATTTAAAAGAAAAGGGGAAACACTCACTCGTCTATAGATAAGCTAAAAACTAGGTCAAAAAGGTACATTTTTTTATATAAACTCACGAAACCCTACACTTGGAAACTCGTTCTAGATGCTTGAATAAGCTGCGGCAAACTAGATCGGAGGACAGAGAGGGATGGCAGGGGGTTATGGGTAAGGGGGAGGAGCTTGGAGCTCAAATCTTAGCTGAATAAAGCTGCCGGCTCGGATCCGATTCAGATCAGATACTCACAGGTTGATGAACAAATGAAGTTAACTACTTCAGATAAATAGTTCAGTATCCTCACAGTGAATGCCAGTGAGGCACAACATCACTTCTCTAGACAGCCCAAAGCCTCAAACTCTGTTCTGGGGATGGATAGAGGAACTCTCCAAGATTTCCTTCTTGGTGGCATCCACCACCAAGACTGTCCAATGCAGTTGATCCTTGGGAGAAAAAAATTTTGTCAGGCTTCTTAGGAATAGGCTATACCATGCTGGGTTCCTTCCACACCCTCCTGAGACACTAGGCCTACGTGTGCATCTGGAGGGTGAACGATCACAGCATACACGGACCCATGCTGAAGACCACCAAATAAATACAGACTCCTCCAGAGAAGGCACTTCAGTGGTCCAGCCCTTGCATTGGAGAAGGTCAAAGAGACTTAGGGGACTCCTCTCCTTTTGAGATTAGTATTCTCTGTGAGAAAGACTCCTTAGGTAGTCAAGGTGCTTCCTCTTGCACCGCCTCTTACTAGAGACTTCCTGTGCCGGTGAAGCTGGTGGGGAGGAGGAAGAGGCTGGAAGATCCAAGGGAGTTAGTGGAGACCAACCGGCATAGACTGTCCCAGAGTAGACAGATGACTGGATTCAGGCCTAGATGAGAAAGTGGATGGAACACCAGCTGAGGACACCAGGTCCATTTCCTTAGGGGGGAACATCATCTTCACAATGTTGAAGATGGAAGCCACCCTCCTGGAGACAATGATCCCATTATCTGAACATACCAAAGACATGTCACAGTCTGGAGGAGCTACTCCTCTGTCAAGACTAGAGCCACGCTACTGAGCACTAAAGCCCTGAGCAGAAGGGACAATCCTAAAGCAGAGACAGTCAACCCTGACCTGGAAACACCAGCCTCAATGCCACATCCCCAAGGTCTAGTCAGCTCCGATGACAAGAGTCAGAGACCAAGGTAGGAGCTGGAACAGAGAACTGCCATGCTTTCAGATCCAGCACTAAGGGTGGGAATACATCCAGGCCCAAGAACCTTGGATCCAATGGGGTGGAGGAAGGAAACCAGGGTGGTGGGGCCAAGGTTCTGGGAACAGGTCCAAGACCCTAAGTGATAAGACCCAATTGCATTTGGGATCTGCAAAAAGGACCTCATCAGCTGCTCAAAGTCAGAAGTTTTGAAACTGCCCACCAGCCTTAAAGAGGGTGCGAAAGAAGCCACTGACGGGGGCTTGGAGGATCACTTGGAAGATGAAGAAACCCCCTGTTGTATCCAAGCCAGGAAGACATGGAACCAGGGTGGGGAAGGCAAAGACTCCAGTGACATCTCTGGTGGAGTGGACAGGGGGGAAAAAAAAAAAAAGGAAGCTACCCAACCTGATATAGAGCCCCATTAATAAAAAAAGAGACTGATTGCTAAATGCTGAGGTTTTTGCTGATTACAAGCAAGGCTCAGAGAGTGAAAGGCTTTCAGGGGGTCAGAGCAAACGCTGGTGCTGATGCAGTAGGGGCACCAAAAGGCCATGGGACCTTCAGGTCTGATGACCCAGAAAAGGGACCAGGCATAGAGACAGAGGACCTCTTACAAACTCCCTTAGAGGTCTTGGAGACTTTGGAAGAGTGGTGTTTGTCGAATCCAACTCCATGCCCAAGAAGCAGAGGAGGAAGAACCACACTGAAGAAAGCCTTTAAGGATTAACTTTGTCCATCTCTCTAACTACGCTGGACCCAAACCCCTTGCACATGCAACAGGGGAATTGAGTTGGGCAGCCCCCCAAATAATAAACGCACTTGCGGGCTTCTTAAGAGGACAGCTCGTGCCCACAAGCAACACAATTTTTAAAACCCTTATCCACAAGGTACACCAACACACTATACAATAAATACATCTATCCATAACCAAACTCGTACATAAATAAATACATAAAGTATACTGACAAACTCTATACTTTAGAGCAGGGGGCAAGAGTCTTAATCCTCCACACCAACTACCAAGACCAGAAAAGCACTATACTACCAAAGAGAGATAGTATAGAAATACCACACCAAACTCAAAAGGGTGGAAAGGCCTGTTCCTAGCTCTGCACAAACACTAGACCATACTTAACCCAGTTACTTAACTGCCTACACTAAATCTGTCCTAAATAAGATTTAAGAAGGGTAAGGGAGAAAAAAAATACCAAAAATGCTATATGAAAAGGATATGCTAGCATGGAGATGGATCAAGCTGCTGACAGGAATGGCAGTAAACCTGACTGGGAGGGGGGAAGGCTTGACTGAGGGGTGGGGAATTATGGGTAAGGCAGGCACGGCCTGGCAAGTTGAAGTCTGAAGAATTTGGCCAGCATCAGATGCAATAACCCACAGTTTGAAACCATTCAGAGAAGACATCAGATCTGAATGGTTAGAAATGATAGCCCCGCAATTAAAGAAATTAATTTTTCTCATGTGTAATGTGGTTCAAGGTATCAATAAATTATTAGAATCCATAAAACCAAACGTGGAATTGCCTAGCTGCTGAAAGAGTTTAACTGCAAATTATGAATTGTTGCTTGTAAAGTCTACTTTTCTTGTGGAAGAAATATAGTGGATTTTTCAGGGAGAGGAAGGCTACCCTTTTGGAAGGGCAGAGAACATTTTTCTAGGTTCACCTGAAAACCTAGATTGAGGTACAGGTGTTTCCCCAAGTGAAGCAATTCTAGACAGTTTGAATAAGACTCTGCAAAGATAAAACAGACATCTAAGTATGGAAAAATATCCACTCCCTGTAATCTGCAATGGGCTATAACAGGAGCTTGATACTTTCTCTTGGAACTGTAGATAATCCAAAAGGAATGAGTGGTGAGACACCCCAAAGACAAAGCATCTTTAATTTTGGGATGTGTAAGTGAAGATTTACAAAAGATCCAACAGATCTCAAAGTTCCTTCCTCTTTCAGCATTAGAAATAGCCTTGAAAAAAAGGTCTTTTCCTACTTGATCTTAAGGAACAAGCTCTAGGACTCCTGAGGGTTGATCGAATAGCTCAGAATCCCCTGAAAGGCAGGGGTCCCACTTCTAGATGTAACCTTTTTGAATTACTCTCAAAACCCAGGTGTTAGATGTGATTTGGTATCAGAGGATAGCGACGGCTCCACTTTGGGAAAGTCTTATACAGTTGTCAGGGATGCGGATGGATAGAGTGTCAGGTTTTCTAGAATGTCTTTGGTCTTGGAAGGGCCCTCCTTTTTTGTACCCCTCTCCCATGGTTTCCTAAATGTCTGTTTAGTTTTTGTTTGTTAATACACCATGTATTTTTTCCTATAAAAAAAAATCCTGAGACAGCCGGACAGATCCTATTTTTTAGGAATGGAGGATTGAAATATTCAGGATACCCTCTGAATTAGCTTTCTCCTTTCATCAAATCTTTTAAGTACCTCTCCAAAGGAATAACCAAATACAGCCTCCTTATCCAAGAGGGCAATTCAACATTCACATCATCTGGCAAATTTTGGGAGCACAGCCAAGCAATACAGAGTCAGTGTCAGTTGCCCTGGTAACTGCACCAGCCATATGTTAACAGTTTAGTAAACATTTGGTTACTCGTGACAAGTGATAAAAACAGAACTTAGATGAGTTTTAGTATCTGACCAAAGGTCGTCAGCTAACAAGGTTATCATTTTGAAAAACTTGAGACATGGGATCTTGACAGTTCACTATTCTAAACAGAGTGGGAGTCTTCTATACCTTCTTTCTAAAATGATCAAAAGCTCTGCCATCTTTATCAGATGGAATAGGATTAGCTGCTACAAGGTGTTTTGAAAGAGGAAGGATTTAACAGCAGAGCCAGAGCAGGATATGCTCTGGGATTCCTAAAACAGAAATTTGAGAGTCTGAGATGCACTATAATTTGTAAGATTTCTTTGGGGCTGGTAGCGGACTGTCAAGGTGAAGCACTGGCTGTAAGAAAGGCATCTTCCAAAGCTGGAACAACAGGAGGAATAGCTACAGGCTGACAAGTACCCACTGTAATAAACCACTCTGTTGGAATACTTCTTTTTGCTCCTAATTAAGGTGTCTTTCAGTCTTTCATTCTGCTAGCTGCATCAGTAAAGGAAAACTTTTCAGTAGGAGAGACAAAAGAAGCTCTTATTCAGATTCCAAGGTCTCTTGAGCATATAGCTCTAATCTCATTTCCTGATCATACTCAGACTCTGAGTCTGATGGGGAAGGCTATTTTTTCCTTTTACACATTTCAGACTGTAATGCTTTAAAGGCTTTGAACAAGTCCTTAGCACATTCTAGTCAATCATATTCAGTTCCTTTGGCTGCAGTGAACCCTATGGCATGTGTCTGTTTAACTTCATATTTCCTTTTGTTGGTAGTATCAAAAGAGCATTCAGACATTCGGTCATGCACTGGGAATCCAACTACTAAGTGACAACCCGACAGGGGAAGAACATCCTATCCCTCCACCAATGCCTTAAGACCAGGTTCTCTCCACCTCGAGCAGAACATATGGAGTGACATTCCAGAATGTGTTAACCTCTTCATGAACTTGCAAGGGGCAATGCTAGAGGAGTCAAAAGGAACAAGACTGTAAGAGGGCTCCGAGATGGCCACAACAGAATTGCTGTTCAAAGGCCGAGCAACACAGAAGAGACAGACATCTCCCTTGTATCTTCTAATTTCCTGAGACTTGAGAGAATGTCTGAGGAACCAGTACCCTGTTCCATGATTACTGCTGGTAAATGCCTTCAATTTCTGGTTCTCTAAACAGAGAAAAGGAACTTCTGCTTTTAAGGGTCTTAGGAATGCAAGATTAAAGTACAGTTGTGTAAGAACTCATCATAACAGTAGATGTCCTACTTTTCACTGTTACAGTATTCCTTACAAAAAGGATTTCTTGTCCTGTCGAGGATGGCCATAAATCCGACCAGCAAAACAAAGCCTTGGGCCCTTCCAAATATATACGTCAGACGTATGTCTTTCATTCGAGGCGTACGGTACACAAGTTATTTTCTAGTGCCAAATCCTAAAAAGTGAATTGCTTCAGGAAAAATCAGAGGAACCCAAGAGGAAGAAAAAAAGATATTATATGTGCATCCAGAAAGAGGAGAAAGACCCCTCAGCAGGATGGCAAAGAAAGTACTGAACAGGGGGGAAAAAGGGAGGGATGTAATGCTGCAACAGTACAAAGTATGACATCTGCTGTTACAGTAAGTTCTTATACAACTGCACAATGCCTTTCCCTACCACTTTTACAGTATTCCTAACAAAAGGGAAAGTTACTATAGCTACTAAAGAGAATGGGAGGAGAAAACAAACCAAGAACCCTCCAAAGAAAAAAAAAACATGGAGAATGGACTTGGCAAATCCTGCTCTGACTCTCAAAACATCCAACTTGTGGTGATTAGTAAAAGCATACAAAAATGAACTAGCAGCTTCCAAAACTGATTTATCATTTAGGCCCTTGAAAAAAGCTCCAAAAGAGGCAGCCATCTTAGAAGAATGAGTACAAAAAAAGTAGGAAGATGTTTGCTATGAAAAAAAAACAAAAACAAACAACTTTAGAAATCCAAGAGAAGATGGTTTGCTTAGAAATGGCTAAACGTAATATCTTGGCAGGACAATTGTTAAGATTTCCCAATATCTTTAGTCTTATCAAGTAGAATCCAAGCTAACTATGCAATTCCAAACAATGTAAAAAGTCACTGTTATTTTGAGGGGAGGGAAAATAAGGAATATGAATTATATGATTCAAAGAGAAGTCATTGATCACTTCAGGCATAAAAGGATACGCCCCAAGAGACAATCTCTGTGAAAAACTAAAAAAAAAAGGAGTTGCCGACATAAGGGCCTGAAGTTCAGATGCTCTTGGAAAAAGTCAGAGCCACTAACAAAGCGAGTCTATATTACAACACCGAAGTCACTGAACATGGTTCATAGGTTCATAGGTTTATACTAGGCTATCTGCCCTAAGGCATTTGTAAGCCTAGCCCAAATTATTGTGATGATCTCCCATCCACAGGTGCCGTTCTCTTGAACTCTAGGTCGGTAAATCTCGATTGCTCTCCACAGGTCTAGATTTCTTTTGAACATTTTCGGTGCTCTGCCTGATGGACGGGATTTTATTCCACAACGTCCTATTTCTCTGGTGGTAAATCTATCCCTCAGTTTAGAAGCTTTATATCGATGGTTTTTTTGGATTTGGATTTTTCTGAGCATTTTCATGGTTAGTTTTTCCTTGGGAGCATGTCCATGTTGTATAGTTGGACATGTGTGTGTATATCAGGCATATGCCTCTGAGCAGGCGGGCTGAGTGACTGAATGAGCTGGAGTTATCTCAGATTTGACGTCCTTTTGATTTTTTTGGTGAGGAATTTTTGGGTAGCGAGAACTTTTGGGGTCTCCAATGTGAGATATTAAGGGTGAATACATCCCGAATGGGGCATCTGTCTCGATCATTGGTGATAATTAAGTAGAGAGACAATGACCTAGATAGATCTGGATGTGAATCCTTCTACCATGATCAGGTGGGCAATGTAGAGGTCTTTCCCAACAATGTGAGTGTCAAAGAAGGCCACTGTCCACCTGGGTCCCCAGGTCCCTGATAACCTCTTCTGTGCTTGTGTAGTAGTTACTACCTTGGTGGTAGCTTGAGGGTTTTTTTCAAGGTAAGGATACTCTATATTTTTGGTTTAACTTCAGGCCACATGGCTCTGGCACCAGCTGTATCTGTTCGTGAGTCCTTCTGAAGGATATCAGTGTCGCAAGGTCAAGCTAGTATGGACTGCTTTCCCCTCATCAATGGCCTTGGTGACTATTCAGAAGAAGTGACCAAGTTCAAAAGGCATGATCTTGCCACCTTTGTAGGGGGGACACAGTTGTTACGTGCCCTCCTTGGGGCAGTATCCTGTGGTAAGGCTGAGGATTAAACAGCTGCCTTGAGGTAAACCTCTCAGGAGCCTGAACCAGGTTTCTTTTAGTTACAGCACATGATGTTCTCCCATACTGAGAAGAGAATTCAGTGCGTGCATTTTGAAGATTAGACTTCTGGCACATTGCAGCATTACCCTCAAATTTTTTCATTTTTGTTTCTAGGGTGGTAGTTTTATTTGAGCCGCCTAAAAAAAACTATACTAATTGGCAGAGCCTTAGCCAATATCCGGTCAGGGTGTGAGGTGAGCCGCGTCTGCTTGCTGAAGCAGTGTGGCTTATCAAGCATACTGGAATGACACCAATCTTTAATAATTATTAAGCTGATCATCTTGTCTCTATGTGGCATCATCTCTGGTGGAAAGGAAGGATACTGCTCGGTGGGATCCCTTTGAATGACTCAGGTCATAGCCAATTGGGCTCTGTCTCTGAGAGAGCATATGGTGTCCTTTTCATTCTTGGTGAAGGTCACATACTGCTCAGTTGTGGTCATACCTGCATGGATGTTGACTGTGTAGTTCTAAGCTATGTCTCTTTTCATGCAGTCAGTGCTTGCCGCCTCAGGTCTGCTGTGACCCTCCTCCTTGTTGTGTCATATTTGTACTTGCTGTGGGTGGTGAGTGACTGTAGTGTAAGTTCTTAAGTTGATAGGACTATTACTGTGGTTTTGTGACTGTTGTGCCTGGTGGTGGGGTGGTCAGTGTGTCTGAGCATGTGTTTGTGGGTGTCAAGTATGTTTGGTGTTGTATTTGGCATAAGGGCTGTGACCTTTTGACACTGCTTTATATGTGGTTGTGTAGTTAATTTCTTTGTGTCTTGGTAGCATATGTTTGAGTGTCTGCTTTGTGTGCCTCTGCTGTTTAGCCTTTTTTAAGGTTGGCACTCAGTATGTCTGAGTGTTTATGTGTTTGATTCAGTTTGCTGGTAGCATTATGTGAGGTGAGTTTTTGTGGTGTGTGGGAGCATAAAATCTCCTGTCTGGTCTTGCCAGTCCTGAGTTGAGCTCAGCCTCAGTTTGGCTAAATAGCTGCATCTCTAGCAAGATTGAATGTTATGGGAGGAGAGGGTTGTCTGAATACATGAGCAGTTATAGCACACAAGAAGAATCCCAGAATCATAAGCTGAACCGGAGCTTTGAATTTTTATGGCTTTGGATATGTTAATTGTTTGTAGAAGTCATGAAATTTGAAACCATGAGTAAGTTTGTAGGTAGTAAGGTGCTTGGTGCTTTTAAGTTTTAGTCAAGACTTACAAAATTGGAGTAGTGACAGTAACTGCAGTAACCCAGTACAGTAAATATGCAAATGACTTGCATCAAAAGCGAAAAACGGTAAAAAGGAGATGGATTGAACACAGGGAAAGTACAGTAAGCAATGAACAAATCAGTAGTGATCAACAAGGCGCTGAGAATTTGCTAGGGTGAACGTAGTTCAGAGAAAAACAAACAAACAAACATTCAGTATATAAACAAAATAAACCAGGTGAGCCTGGTTTACCTATGCTAAACGACAAGTGAACAGAAAAAGCTCTTCTGCAGTAGGGCATAGATCCTGACCCTAAACCTTTGTAAATAATTCCCAGTGCAGAAGATGAAGGTCCAGCACTCTTCTCCCTGAAATGCAGTCACGAACAGCCTAATAAAATAACAACTTAAGTGCCCAAGCTAGTAACTAAGAACCCATACACTTGGACACTGGTAAACCTCAATCCAAACAAGCCCAATGAAAGCCCAATGCCTGTCAAAAGAGTTGAATGTGCCCAAGCTTAACTTCTAATAAGTAAACAACAGGTCTAATTAAAAGTGCTTAATCCAAAAGAGAATAAGAAGATCTTACACCAAGTCAAAATTACAACAAGCAGTAAAGCATACCGAACTGAGCTTAGTGCCAAAGCAGATTGGTGCAGGTTATGCACAAGCAATAGATCCAATGGTGAATCCAGTCTATTAATGTGTGGGGGTTGTACCCCCATGCCTACTATAAATGCAGACCTCTATAAGTAGCTATTGTGGAGGGAAAAGGCTACAAAGTGTATAGTCTTCACTGGTCGTACTAACATGAGGAAGGGCAGCATTTCTGATGATTAAAGTGCTGCGATCTCAAGCCTCTCGATTAGTAAGCATGACGGAACAAAACAGTTGATGAATAGCCTCCGTCCAATAATGGAACCGCAAAGCTGGTTTAAAAAAAAGCCAGTTCAAGTTTTTTCAAAAATTTCACAAAAAAAGAATTGGCTTTCTTGAAGGTCTAACATGAATGGTCCCTTTCAAAAACTGTTTAACCTCAAATTATGGAAAGTGGTAGATCCAAAAGCAAACATGCAAAAATGGTTGACAAATGAAATTTGACAACATGCCAGACAAATGGTTGACAAACTCCACAAACAACAACAGACAAATATCCACCAAGAGGGTATGGTTCATGTTTGAGGAATACAAAAACCACTTCCATGGTTGCACAAAGACACAAACAAAAAGTAGGTTTAATAATTTAAAAAGACTTTCTAGTACATAACCCAAAAAACCTGCGTAAAAGAATCAAAACTTATCATCCAGAAAGTCAAATGTATGGTGAAAAGAATAGGGTGAATTAGTGAGCCCATAAAAGAATTAAATGAGAGGTAATCCCCATGTCTGTGAAGTTGTTTGTCTGTTCGTAAGAATGTTCTGAAGGACAGTTGCCAGAGAGGAAGGACAAAGAAAACCGAAGCAAAATCAATCCAGCAAATGTGTCAGGAAAAAAAAAATTTGTGTGGAATCTGGAATCCTGAGCTGTTTTTTCAGGAAATCTTCTTTTCAAGGTCTCTTTCCCTTCAAGGGTTGTTTATAATGCCTTCTCACAAAGGGAGTCTCACAAGGGAGTCTTTTGAAGGTAATTTCTTTGGAAAAAGGAAAAAAAATTGTTTAAAAAAAATTGTTTAAGGTTCTTAACGGCCAAAAAAAAAAGCTTTAATATCCTCAGAGAGATATTACAACCTAAGCCAGGAATACCTCCTGATAACTCATCCTGACTGTCTGATGTGAAAAGTACAGTTGTTGTGTGTACACTTAATATTAAATGTAGATGTTCGTGGTATTCACTGTTGCAGTCGTTTATTTGGGGGGTAATCAGTGACAGGTTGCCCTCAGTCAGTCTGAATAACAAAGTCTTGGGTGCTGCATCAGCTATGGATGGGAGGATGAAAATAAAAGTTAATACTCACTCACGCGTTTCCATCTGAGTAGTCAACTACTTCATTTGTCTGCAACCTGTGGGTATCTGATCCGATCTCGGATCAGACAAATGAAGTACCTACTCAGATGGAACGTTATGGCGAGTACATAACTTCTTTATCTGAAGTAGTTACTTCATTTGCTCTGCAACCTGTGGGACAGAGTCCCCAGCTAACTAGACAATAAACCTGGGTGGCCTTATGGAAGGATATTCCGAAGCACCGCGGTGCCAAAGGAAGCCCTAATTGTCGATATCATATCCAGTTTATAATGAGAAATGAACGTATGAGAAGAGGACCAGGTAGCTGCTGAACATATGTCGTCCAAGGGAACCCTGGACCAGAAAGCTGCTGAGGTGGCGATGGACCGGGTAGAATGAGCGTGTATTCCTACAGGAGATAGTTTGCCTGAAGATACATACCCTTGAACTATACATTGACAAATCCAATTTGCTAGGGTCACTTTAGAAATGGCCCTTCCCCTGGCTGATTTTGCAAAGGACACAAACAACTGATCAGACTTGCGAAAATCCTTAGTTCTGTGCAAGTAAAAACGTAGTTGCCTGTGTACGTCCAGTTTGTGCAATATGTACTCCCCCTTATTCTGAAAATTTGGAAAGAACACGGGCAAATTGATTGATTGATATTAGATTCCGAAGCCACCTTAGGTAAGAAAGATGGGTTAGTCCTGAGAGATGCTCTATCCCTGTGAAAAATGAGATAAGGGGGTTTCATACACAGTGCCTGGAGTACCGAAACCCGCTTGGCATAAGTAATAGCTACCAAAAAGGCCGTTTTCCAGGACAAGAATTTTAAAGGAACCGAGGCTGCAGGCTCAAAGGGTGGACTTGTCAGGGCTTGCAAGACTAGTGTCAAATCCCATGGGGGCACCACCGTTTTCACAGGAAGCTTCAAGAGAAAGATGCCTCGCAAGAAAGTTTTGCATAACTTTGTGGATGCCAATGACCCTAATCCATCTCCCATATGAAAATGGGAAATGGCTGCTAACTGCACCTTAACCGTAGAAGCACTTGCTCCCTGCCGAAAAATCAGCGACAGGAAGTCCAAGATTGTCGGAATAGGAACTGTAAAAGGATTCCAGGCCCTTGTCTGTTGCCTAGATGGAGAAGCGTTTCCACTTGCTATTATATATTTTTCTGGTAGGGCTTGGGCAGGCTGTCCCAATGGACGGATAACGGAGGATAGACCCATATGCAGCGGGGGGATCCGAAGCCCGGACTGGGGACCTGGAGGATCTCGACAGCACCCTCTCCACTACCTCAAAAGCCGAAGGAGAACTACTCTCCCCAGGCTCCGAGAGCAATCTCCTCGGCTCTGAGGTAGGGACCAAAGTCAGAGCCGATGCAAGTGTGCTCCGACCTCAGCGGCGCCGAAGACCAAACTCCCTTAGATCCGACGCTCGGCCCCGAGAACTCTGATCCGAAACACTTGAGGGCATGGTCGGCGAAGAGACCGGAGCTATTGGCGCCGATGAAACCCCAGCTCCGAAAGGGCCCGGATCCGATGACTCCAAAACCCGAAAACGGGTTGGAGAAGGAGAAATCGGAGCAAAGACAGAGGCCGCACTCCCCCCCTGGGGGGGGGGGGCAAGAGCACCCCCATCTGCATTTGGGTCTGCAGGAATCATCGCATCATCAGATCCATATCGGCGTCGGTGAGGCTCCTGGTCGACCTAGATGAAGTCGTCGAGGCAGGCCGGGAGGGAGACCGGTACTCCTCCTCAGTCAAAAAATGAGGCGAACGGAGCAGAGAGGGGGAGGATCCGGAAACCCTCTAGGGAGAGCTAGCTAGCTTAGATGGAGGGGCTGAGGGTGGAGTCTCAGCCCGCCTTTTATGAGACCTATGTCTCTCCTTATCTTTGTGCCTCTTCTCTATAGAGGAAGAGGCACCAGAGTCCCCCCGAACTCAAGCCCGAAGCGAGAGGTTGAGTCCCCGGTTGAGTGGGGGGAACAGAAGGCACTGGGGCTGTGGAGACAGCCTGAGCCTTGGCGGGAGAGGAAGAAGCAGCCAAATCCTGGGGAAGCAAGCCCGCCAGGATTAGCTTATTCTTCCTGTCCCCAAGTGCCTGGGGGTTAAAGGCTGCACAGATTTGGCAGTCTGTTGATAAATGAGCCACCCCCAGGCATAAAACGCACTGAATGTGGCCATCAGCAGTGGAAAGCATACGGCCACACTCAGTACATTTTGAAAAAATGGCCTTGGGCCCTTCAGCCATTCTCACCACAACGCACACACACCCAAACACTAAGTGGGGGAGGGGGGACACAGAAAAACTAACACTACACAAAAAAAGGGAAAACTGACAAACTATACTGTCTATAGGTCTCTGAACACACACACCACAATCAACACTAGAAAAAGCTTTGTTCCTTTTTTTTCTCAAAAAAAAAAAAAAATAAATAAAAATAAAAAAATAAAAATTCACCAGTCAGCTAAGGAGCTCTTCAAAAAGTAGCTGTCTACAGCCGCGGCAAAAACAATCTGAGGTAATACAGTTAGTGGCAGGGGATTATGGGTAGGGGGAGGAGCTAGGAGCTCGGATCTTGTAGCTTGTAAAGCTGCCGGCTCGGATCAGATACCCACAGGTTGCAAAGCAAATGAAGTAACTACTTCAGATACAGCATTAGGAGCAGCTATAAGGCCCTGCAGGACTGCAGTGGCAAAGTGTGCCCTGGATTTAGAAAAGAGAGGTAAATGGTAATGCTTTGTGAACGTATGAACTGAGCTCCAAGTAGCAGCTTCCAGAATGTCTCTGGTAGGAACCCCTCTGAGAAAGGCTGCAGAAGTAGAAGCAGCCCTGGTGGAATGGGATCTGATCCCCTTGGGCACAGGTTTACCATGGTGCAAGTAGCAAAAACGAATACAATGGCTTATCCATTTTTAAATAGTCTGCTTTGATATAGCCTTCCCCTCTGTTCCTGCAGCAAATGCCACCAGTAGTTGCTCAGACTTTCTTAGAGATTTTGTCCTGTTTAAGTAAAATCTTAGTTGTCTGTGTACATCCAATGAATACAGAATCCACTCCCCCTTCCTCTGTGGATTTCGGAAAAAAGGTGGTCTGGTTAAGAGCCACACTGGATACCACCTTACACATAAAAAAAAAAGGATTGGTCCCGAGGGCCACCCTGTCCGGGAAAAAGATAATGAAAGGCTCCACTGCCATGAGGACCTGTAGTTCTGAAACCCTTCTAGCTGAAGTGACGGTCAAAAGAAAGGCCGTCTTCCAAGAAATAAATTTTATATCCGCAGTAGCAGTTGGTTCAAAAGGAGGAAGGGAGAGTTTTTCCAGCACAAAATTGAGATCCCAAAATTGAGGTCCCATGCAGGAGTTGATGCTCTCCTGGGAGGCCTTAAATTTTTGGCCCCTTTGCAGTAGTGCTTTAGCAGGGGATGAGAAAAGAGGGGAGGCGCTGTGTTGTAATGAGCCGAGATGGCAGAGGCATGGATTTTTACTGAAGAAAAAGATAGGTCCTTGTGAAGCATCTCAGTTAAGTATTGCAAAATCTGAGGAATATTGGGCTTTGCTGTGTCTATACCTTGTGCTTGGTTCCAAGCACAGAATCTCTTCCATTTATCAGCATAAAATTTTCTAGTACTAGGCCATATGGCCTCCAAAATGACATCCATCACAGGTTTACGGAGAGATGTGATCGGTGAAATTAGTTAATTAGCCATGCTGCAAGATTCAGAGTTTGGAGCAGAGTGTGCAGAATTTGATAGTTCTGCTGAGACAATAGATAAGGTGTTTGAGGCAAGTACCATGAAGGAAGGTGTGACATATTCCCGAGAAGCAGGTACCGGTGTTGGTGAGGCCAGTCCAGAGCAATCAGAATCATTTTTGTTTTTTCCTGTCTGACTTTTAGTAAGACCTTGGAGAGTAGAGGCAGAGGGGGAAAGGCATAGACTGATGGGTTTTTCCAGCTGAAGGATAGAGCATCCACTTTCCATGCTTTTTTGTGATGAGTTCTGGTGCAGAATTTGTCCAACTGATAGCTTTGGGGAGAGGCAAATAGATCTATGTCTGGGCTCCCCCATTTTCGTGTCAACATGCTGAAGATTCATGGATCCAGTTTCCATTCGTGTAGGTCCATAAGATTTCTGCTTAGGTCGTCTGCCAGAGTATTTTGCTTTCCTGGCAGGAATTGAGCTTGAAGATGTATTTGGTAATTCAAGGCTGTGTTCCACAAGGCCATGGCTAGTCTGCAAAGGGGGTAGGAGTGGGTACCCCCCTGCTTGTTTATGTACCACATAACTGTGGTGTTGCACATCTTTATCAGTAGTTGTCCTGGATGAAGGAAGTCCTTGAAGGCTGTCAGAGCATTCTGTACAGCTAGCATTTCTTTCTGGTTAATATGTAGATGCATTTGATTTGGGCTCCATTTGCCCTGAATGCATCTTCCTGCCAGATGGGCCCCCCCCGCCCCAAGCATAGTCTGATGCATCTGTAGTCAGGGTTTGGGTAGCAGGGGGTAGAATGAATGACAGTCTCTTGTTTTGGTGACATGCCTCTGCCCACCAAATGAACTCCTGTTGCAGGCAGGGAATGAGAGGAATCATCGTTTCCAGGCTGTGACAATGTTGACTCCATAAGCTTTTTAGGTACCATTGAAGTTTCCTCATATGCAGTCTTGCATATGGAATTAGTAGAATGCAGGATGCCATGAACCCCAAAGCCTGCAGAATTTGCCCTGCAGATAGCTGGGTTTTTGTTGCCACTTGTTTGAAGTACGTTGTCAATTGAATTTGTTTGTCTGGCGTGAGGTAAGCCATCTGGGCAGTTGTATTCAAGCTTGCACCCAGGAATGTAATTATTTGAGAGGATGCCAGTTGTGATTTCTTTTCGTTTATGGTGTACCCTAGACATGCTAGAAGCCTTTTTACAAACACCAGATGCTGAAGAAGTGTGTCCTTGTCCTCTGCCTGAATGAGACAGTCATCCAGATATGGATAAATTTGAATGTTTGTCTGCAAAATGCAATTACTGGTGCCAGGCACTTTGTGAAGACCCTGGGCACAGTAGAGAAGCCAAAGGGCAGTGCAGAGAACTGTTAATGCAAATAGCCGGCTTTGAAGCGGAGGTATCTTCTGCAAGATTCCCTGATTGGGATATGCAGGTATGCCTCTCGAGTCTAGAGTTACCAACCAGGCATTCTTGCCTAGCATAGGCAGTAGCTGTTGTAAAGTCAGCATTTTGAAATTTGGAATGTCCAGGAAAGTATTTAGAATGGACAAGTCCAGAATTGGATGCCTTGATTTGTCTTTTCTGGGTACCAGGAAATGTCTTGAATAAAACCCTTGTCCTTTTTCCTTTTCTGGTACTGGTTGAATAGCCCCCATATCCATGAGGGACATGACTTGTTTCTGGGCCTCTGCCCACTGATTTGGTGACAGATCTGGCCATCCGTTTGGAATTGGCAATGTGTGGAAATGAAATCTGTACCCCTGGGATACTATATTTAAGTCTCACTTGTCCTGGGTAATTAGATGCCAATTTTGAGCATGAAGTGCTAGTTCCCCCCCCAAAGGGGCTGCCAAAAGATAAGTGCTTGGAGATGGTAGAGGAAAGTCACGTAGACTGTTTACTGTAGGGTGGTGCTTTACTACCTCCTGATTTGGAGGTGGAGGCACCCCATTGCTTTGTCCTGCAAGATCCTTGTGACTGAAACCTGGAGCCTTTGTAGCGTCTGGGTTTGGACTGAGCAGCTCTGTTGGACACTGGAAAAGACCAATTCTTACTAGGCCAGTGTCTACTGAACCTGGATGGCTGCACTTGCAAGAAATCTTTTACAGTTTGCATAGATTTAGCTTGGCCTTCCATCTTTTTTAAAACCTCTTATGCCTCATTACCAAACAGGCTGTCCTGCTGTAAATGAGCATCCAACAATTTAGCTTTAACATGATCAGGCAAATTTTGCTCCTTGAGCCAAGTATGCCTTCTTATCACAGATCCAGTTACGGCGGCCCTGCAAGAGGCCTCCAAGGAATCAAAACCACATTGCAAAGTATGCTTTCCAAAGTCTTCTGCTGAATGCAATAAATCCTGTAACTATTTTCCACACAATCAGAAATAAACATAATTTTCTGTTTCAGTAAACCCATAACATGCTGTTGATATTTAAGCATATGAAACTGGCAGTTTAAAGCCCTGATTGCCAAGGTTGCAGATGTATAAACCTTCTTACACCATGTATCCAGCGCCATGGAGTCTATCAGAAGGGGTAGGATTTTTAGCTGTAGAAGCCTTAACACCCTTGGGACCCTGAGAGATAGTTTCAGGGTCAGCAGGGTCAGCAACAGGATTTTCAAAAAGAAATTTGTGGGAGTCAAGAACCCTGTAATATCTGTCTGGCTTACTAGGAGCCGGAGGCAGGGAATCAGGAGCCATGCTTGATTCTGAGAAAACATAATCAACAATGTCTAATACAGGAGGTAGAGCCAAAGGCCTATGCTGAGGAAGAAGAAGAAAATCCCTAAGCCTCTTTTTGGTTTCTGAGAAGTCCTGGCTCTCCCAATGAAAATTTTCCTTAAAGTATGCAAAGTCTCTCCAAAAGAGAAATCCTCAGGAGGAGAAGCAGAAGGGATGGATTCCTCTGCATCAGAGTCCTCATAAGGTGGGATAGAAAATTCCTGATCAGAAGAAATGGAAACCTGATCTGAAGATTCATAATCAGTGCCTTGCCTAGGCCTCTTAGCGGGGGGGTGGGGGGCTTGATCAAGGTAATTAAATCCTCAGCCATTTTGATAATTTGTTTTTTAGGCATAGGGGCCTGAGCACGTGGCTCATGCGTCGGTTTTATGTAGACATTTTCGACATAGAAGTAGGTTTTAGCCTTGATGTAGGCGTCGGTTTAATGTACAAATGGTGAGGCCTAAAAACACCCTCAAAAGCCGGTGCCTGCTCAGCGACTCCGGAACCATCCAAGGGAGAGACATCTGCGGATTCAATACTTGCAGAATCTCGCGGCATACTGGACTCCGAATGGGTCTCGGTAGAGGCCTGCGACTCAAAAGTAGTGGACATCAGGGGCTAGGAAAGCACCTCACTGAGTACCGGCGACTGGCTTAGGAGAAGCTTTGTCTGTTTTGGACCTCGACCGTCTGTCTTTGTCTTTTTCCTTGCGTTTTTTTTTGAATTCCAGTAGTCGGATTGCTAACAGACAACATTTCAGGATAGTTAAATCTTGAACCAAAGTATTTAGAAGCAAAAATATACAGACGCTTAATAGTGCGTTGGTTAAATTTAGCACAAAACTAACAGCAAGGCACGTTGTGATCAGGGCCTAGGCAAGGAATACAGTATAAATGAAAATTCTTATGAGGTATTTGCTTCCCACAAGTAATGCAATGATTAACTTTTACTGACATCGGTAAGGAGCAAGAAAGAGTTTCCCCAATGGGGTACTTAGCTTTAGATTGAAAACTTCAGTTCTGAAACTCGAAAACAAAAATTTCAGGAGTCAGCCGACCAGCACTTGCGAACTGCTTCTGCTTCGGGCACCGCACGGCAAGACTGATAAAAATGGCGTCGGCTGCATGTTTTATACCCCTGACAACCTATCGTCATGGAAGAGGAGACAGCAACCGACGCAGGACCCAAGACTTTGTTATTCAGGCCAACCGAGGGCAACCTGCCAGCAGATTACCCCAAATGTAATGACTGCAACAGTGAAACACGAAGAACATCCTAATAAGGAAATGATTAGGGTCTTGGTTTCAGAGTCAGACAAGTTTTCCAGAACACCCACAAGCTGAGAAAGAAGAACCAGAACATACCTGGCATATGAATCTAGTAATTTATGGCTCTGAAAGTTAAGGTGGTAGAAGTATACACCTTCTTACCATACCTGTCCACTGCTAAACTAACTGTATGAAAAGGTAAAACCTGGAGGAAGAAATCAACTTAGGTTTGTTAGCAAGGAGAGAAATTACTGCAGGGATGGAAGAATAATTTTGGGAAAAGAATCTGAGCCTCAGGAACCTTGTAAAACCTCAGGCTTTTTAGGAGAAGGGGCTGAGGCAAGTAAAGGCCTCGGGAAGCTCTTCCAAACAGGGGCACCACAGAATGACTAGAAAGTCCATCTGCAAGAGGTCATAAAATCTCTTCTGGAAATCAGACATTTGGTAATTCTCCCACAGAAAATGCTCAATCATTTTAACAATGGTGACCCCAAAAGAAAGTTCCTCAATAAGGGAATCGGGGGAGAGGGCAACTTCTTACTATCCCAAAGCAAGAGGGGACTGGATCTGGGAAGAATAAGCTAAAGACTCTTCATAAGAATTCAGATATTCTTTCTCAGAGGAGTTAGAAACATTAAATTTCTTAGAGGGAGTAGGAGAAAGCAACAGGTGAAGGTCCTGTCAAACCCTGACAATTTTTTTTTTTACAGGAATGAGGGCCTTAAAAAGTTCCAGAGTGAAACTGCCACTCTTTATAGGAGTCCAAAGGCAGTTTATCCAGAAAATAAAGCTCAACAGTGGGAAACAATTTAATGAGACCAAAATTAGTCTATCAGAATGATCATGGCTTTGTACAGACCTGCTTTCTAGAAGATCTTTAGAATTGATGGGAATGGGAAAAGTGGTGCTCAGAAGTCCCGAGGTCAACATCTGGATCAGAGTACTCTGAGCGTTTGTCCAGTAGTATTAATGAAAATAAAGTTGCAGCATTTCTTGTTAGTTGGGAATAAAAAAAGTAGATCACAGCAAGTCTTCCCCAGCAACAGAACATATTTCATACCTCCAACATGTTAAAGGAATACTCGTGCAGCATCAGGATGAGGCTCAGCATGCAGGTGGCCTCCCTAAGAATATGGGGAACCATCAGAAATCAATTAGAAGATGCAGCTTATTCCCACAGTCTCATGTCTTCCTAGTACAAAGTACGTAAGTGGGTACTTATCTGTCTTTATGAACCACTCAATTGCCATTTTGCTCATGTGCAAGACTACACCACCACCTTCTGGAAAAGAGTACAGAAAGACTGTGTGGTCAGCAAGACCACTCATCTCCAGCACATTTACATGTAGTTTGCCATCTGCCTGTGACCACAATCTGGACCATTCTGTATTGATAATATCCCTTCCACCCTAATGCAGAAGCATCTGTAGTAACTGTTGCTAAGGAAATTGGAGATTAAAAGGGACTGCCCACAGACATACTTGAAATGTGACTTAAGGATATTCAACATTTGACCTGCATGTGGAAACAAGCATATGAAACTGGAAACATTTGAATGGCATAAGCTCTATAGATTTCATCTTCATGTACCTGGTCTACATAGGACATCTGCCTGAACAATTTATAATGTTGGCTCTTTTGTGCATTGGGAAAGAAGCAATAAGCAGTAGCTTCAATAATCAAAATTAGCAAGGGCTTTGCCCTCCTTTTCAGTTTCCTCCAGCTTAGTCTTGCACTCCAGCCTGTAAAAGGTTTTGGCATTGTATGGAGCATTAAGGAATATACCTTGGAACACTGGTGAAAATCCAAGATAGTGCCCAGCATGATGGTGCATTGTCACTCTAGTACTTGCTGACATCACATTACCATCCACAGAGTTATCAACAGGTCCTGCTGTGAGATTGGACATAGTTGAAAACACTGACAGCATGAACTGTAAGTGTATTCATAACATCAGTATCTGCCACCTTCTCCAACAACCTAGCTAGAGTGTCCTGGCAATTGCAGCATAGGTACCAGATAGCTACACAACCTTAAAGAGAAGGTAGAGGACGCACATTTTTTTCTGCTAAATGGCCCATATCTCTGGGTTCCTTACCAAGGGGATGGAATGCACGGCTCTGGGGATAGCAGCCTTCAAGTCTGTCACTGCTATCACAAAGTCTATGAGAGGATTTCTCTCCTAGCATTTCCAATCTTTCAAGGGCCAACTAAAATTATGTCCGTATGGTTTATTTTCATTTATATGAAATGTATGACAGCCCATGGCATACGTGATAATTTAATAATGATTGTTTTTTTTAAAAAGAAACAGCAAATGTTAATGACACAAAGCAAATAGGAGGAGAGGAGGAAGGCAGAACAAAACTGGAAAAAAATCTAACAAAAATTAAGAAACCAATACTCTCAGAAGCATACAGAAATGAAAGATTAATGAAAATAATAAAAATGCTGCATAGTGAGCACCAAAACACATTGCCAACAAGTACCTTGAAGCAGAAAGTCTGGGATTCAATTTATACTTTTGGCCAACAAGGTGAGGCAACAAATCTGGAGTAGAATGGTGGAGCACAGTAAATTGTGGGCAAGAATGAGAAGATGAATTCTAGGAAAGTTTTACTGATGTCGAAACAAAAGCAGAGCTAGCACCCGACTCCTTACAGCAAAAGAAGATGTACCAACTCATGTCAGATCCAACTATGTAAGCACTTATTACATGTCTGTATAATTTAAATAAAGCAGGTATTCATAACTGACACATACCATTCTCTGACAATCAGCTTGATGGAGTTTCTCTGCCAGGCTATGTTTACCAAAGTTAAGCCCAACATGGGTCACACCAGTATTGGACAGGATACTAGCCAGTGAAGAAGAATCTGGTGTAAAGTTAATGGAACAACCTAATAAAAAAAATGCAAAGAAGGTCATCAGACACTAAACGGTTTTGTACACCATACAACTATAAAAGTTAACATGCTTACACTGGTAATTATGTAACAGACACCACAACCTATTCTATAAAATTTCACCAAGATTTTTTTTTTTTAAGATTAAAAATTAAAATTGTTTTAATCTGATTAATAGTGGCCAAAACTTTACATGTCAATTTTTCAACAGCCAAAAAAGACAACTTTGCTGTCTTTTTTGGATTTACTGGTGTTGTGGTACCTTTGCATACATGGCTGAGAAATTTACTAGGGACATTGAGTTGAGCTACTGTCCCCCTGTGCCTAATTCCAGGTCCAATCCTGTTACTCAAGTGAGCACAAAAAGGATGAAACTATTGGATGGACTGGAAGGTAATCCTTTATTGAACATTGGTTTCCTGAATGCCAATGGTCTGAGTTTGACTGTGAAGATGAGGATATGTTGTTCATTGATTTATTAATTGCCTTGGAGAAAGACTTCTTTAAACTAAAATGACTCCAGTGGCAGAGACTGCATTTTGAGGCATGTTTATATCATAAGATCGTCCCCAGAGGCATGCGTGTGTTATGCATGCCCACTTATGGGGAACTTTATCCTGCCTTGCTGGCCAAGTGGCAGCAACTGAATTTAGAAACAAGTTTTTTCTATATGCATCTCTTAAATGAGTTGTTTCTCCCTGTGGAGAAGGAATTTGTGCAATCTGTTGAAAAACGGCAAAGGGAGCTCGAGGAGATGTTTAAGGAGGAATGTCATCAATGCAAATTAAATGACTTGTATTTTGCGATTACCACCTAGGATTCCAAACTCCAAAGGTTAAAATCCAAGAAAATGCATGGACTATAATGATTGTGAAAGGGCACATTTTCACTTAGCAAGAGACACTTTTGGTACCACAGGTCCAGTGACTAACTTTAACATGGCAGGGAACCAGCTGTCTACCTTAAAAGGTGACAAAGGAGGTTCTAAGACAGTGAGCAATGCAACATCATTTATGGCAGTTTCCCGGCACTTGGGTCCCACTACTAGTGCCTTCTCATCAAATGTGAACGAAAATGGTGAAAATCAGCATTCTTCTATGGCGTTGGGATCTGTAAACATTATTCCTACTACAGACAATGAAACGAATACATTAGGAGCGAGACTCAAGGTGACTAATGCTCCTTTTCATATTTTACCCATCCCAGTAAAGAAAAAAGCCAGCATTTAAAAGGGACAGCCACAGAGTTGAAACGTTAAGTGCCGCAAGAATTCAGTATGACTGGAGATGGTGACTGCACTGTTTTTAACATCTTTGATTACACTTTATCTGATTATGAACTTTATTTTGAACAAAGGGTTAACTTTTGTGCCCAGCATAGGTTGCAGTTTTGGTGATTTAATTATTGAGTTGCAGTTGTTTATTAGAAACGTAGAGTTAAGGAAGCTCTTTGGCAATAATAATTCATTTAACCGCAGTACACTTAAGACAGCCCAGCACATTTAACCTCCCTTCGTTCAGCAATAGAGATTATTCTTAAGGCAAGTGAAAATGTGGGATAAGGGGATGGTCTCGAGCTACTGGCAAACCTTGAGCTTGCTATCAGCCGTGTCGTAGCAGAGGATCGGCTCTAACCCATCAGTGAGAAGAATCGGCGAGATTAACAACTTCACATCCTTGGTTTTCTAAGAGCAGCAATGAGATGCAGCCTGCGAGGACATCAGGTCAACAATCGTTGTGTGTTAATATAAAGTATAGTAATAACACAGGAGACATATGCAATATTATTAAACAAAACTGGGGTATTTTGCTAACTGATGACAAAATTAGGAACACTGTAACTGATCAACCACTGTCTTGTTTTAAAAGACATCAGAATTTGAAAGATTTGCTGTGTAATGATCGACATCATATCAAAAGGGTTAAGACTACGCAGCAGGGTACTTTTCTGTGTAGACACTACAAAGCTTGCCAGTATATATAAGACAAGACAATTTATTTGTTCATCCCACGACCAAGGAGTATTTTTTAAAACATTATGCAGATTGCCACACAACAGATGTTATATTTGGCTCAGTACAGAGATTGCCACTCATTTTACATAGGCAAGACCAATTGTAAATTAAAAAATAGGATTTTACAGCATATATCCGCAATACTCTTAGGCAATGAACGCAATGCTCTGTATCAACATACTAGTAGTAATAGTACTCACACTTTTGATTTTATGGTACTACAGACAGTGCACGTTTCCAGGAGAGGGGAGGACTTGCACAATCTGAGTACCATGCGCCAAAATAGATACTTGAACTGGCAGCACACAGACCCCAGGCATGAATGGTGTAATCCCTATAAAGCCCGCCTTAAAGATGAGGCAGATTCATTATTGAATTTTATTGGTTATTTGATATTTTAAAAGTGATGTTTTACCATGTTGTAAGTTGTCTCAAGAAGGGTGTGTAACCTGAAAGTGCTTACTCTGTGTTTAGTTTTATTACACCTCATGTTTTACAGGTTGGTGGTTCAGATTTTCTTTCTTTTTACAAATTTTCAACAGCAACACAAAACATGTGCATTCTAATGAATCGGAGGTAATCTGCACTCCCCATTGTTTCACATACTTGTGTCCTTTTTAGTAAGTAAGGAGGTTGTTCATCCATTTTAATTTTCTGCTACATTATGTCATGAACCACAAGAAAAACCATAATGCATATGGACCATAACTAAAACTGTATAAAAGTAATAGTCCAGATAATAGCCTAGGAAGATAAAGCCAGCACTAGGACCCAAGTTCGATTAGCAGCCCTGGCATTAGAGAAAGCGGGGTGGGGAGGCTGTTGAAGTGAAGTTATCAAATGCTGTCTCACCTTTCCTGTGGGGAAGAATTAGAAGTGGTCCCTTCCTGTTTATTGACTTATATCACTGGGGTGCTGTCTGTCAGAATGTGCAAGGTTTCCTGCTGCCAAATAGTAGTCATTGAATCAGTGAAAGTTTTCAAACCTATTACGTTTTTTATGCTGCTGTGCCTTCTCCTGAGGTTCTTGTTCCAGGCTTTCTGGATGCGCAGTTCCCCCAAAGTACCCCTCTCAGGCTATGACTAAAGCATCTGTGGTAAATGACTGGGTGTCAAGAGTGTCAGAGCCCATCTTGAAAAACACAGACTGAGCTGTACCCGATAATACCATGAAAGCTCTTTCATGTTGAAAAGTAGTGGGATGAGGCACTGCAGGGACTAGGCATGCTGGTCTTGATAGGGTTACCATACGAATGTCAGGAACTCCCTCGCAACAAGACAACACTACTGTGTTATCGTTGCCAAGTATTTTGAGAGAGGAACTGCACTCTTGAGTAGAGATGGGCTGTTATTTTTCTGTGCCCAGTAGTGTTTTGATAAACAGAATATACCCTGCGGACTAGAGACTGGATTATGGTAAATTCCGGGAAAGACCCAGGGATTGAAGGAAACTATAAAATTACAGAGCTTTCTGTATCTGCTCTAGGGAGGCTGTCTGAATGAGGCAGTCTTACTATGCTCTGTACTAAGCACCAATTAGATTTGGGCACTTTGTAAACACCCTGGGAGAAATAGCCAAACCAAAGGGCAAGGAAGTAAAACTAGTCTGTCCTCCCACACCACGGATATCTAAAGATGGGCATCCTTTAGGTTCAGCATGACCATATTAAGGTATTGCACAGAGAAAGGGTAAAATGCACTGCAATGTTAACATTCTGTATTTGAACTTTTAGTATCGATAGATCCAGAATGGGTCTCTATGCTCTATATTTTCATGAAACTAGAAATAATCTAGAGTAGAAGCATGTTCCTTTTCTTCCTGATATTTCTATGGCCCCCTGGGACTGGAGGGATGCTTAGAAATTGTGGCTGGCCCTTAAAAACATAGCCTATATATCCGTGTCTTAGCATCTGAACTACCCATCTGCCAAGAGTTACAGTTCTGTCCTTCCACCACTTCACTAAGATACCTAGCAACTGCCCTCCCATCTTATGCCATGGAAAGGGAAAAGACAGGGACTGAAAAAGGTGGTGGTCTGGGATGGGATGAATTTGGATGAGTCACAGCTGCTTCCTCTCTGTGTCTTAGTCATGAGGATCCTCAGGCTTCCCTTTATGATCTGCTTGGTCATTTCTTCTTGAAGGGGGCATTTCCTATCCCTTGGCTGCTTCCCTCAGTCGTGCCTTGCTTACACAGGTTGGCCAACTCTTTGTGCAGCAGTTTCTACTATATCTTGGAGCTGAGGCATAAAAAAAAAACCACTGGTAACAGCCATATTTGTCCCCTTGCAGAATCCACAGATACAAAAGCTGAATTTGCAAAATGGAATTTTATGGAAGTCAATGGCCCCATAAAAATAGTCAGACAGAAACCTAGGGGGCTAGAAATTATCCTACAAGGATAGAAAGGGCCAAAACACCTTCCAAAGCCCCTATCTTTGGAGCAGAAAAAATGGCTAATAGATTAGGATGAGGTAGTCCAGATGTTCCCCGTGTCTTATCTAGCTTGGGAAGATTCTTCAGCCTCCCATTTGAAGTTTTCCAACATTCTATGAGGAATTTCTCCAAACAGGGAACTATTAAAAAATAGTTTGAACATTCATATTACCAAAGATTCCCAACACAGATCATACATAATATTGCAAAAAAAGACGTTATGTCTTACCATAACGTTCCATCTGTATTGTTGATCCTCATTCAGTCATTACGTATGGGTATCTGTTCCGACCTCAGAACTGAGCCGGCCATCTTCCAAGCTAGTGTCCACTACAAACTCTCGAGCTAAACTCTTACCCAGAATTCCCCTCTCCCTGTTACCTCAGACTGAGTTTGCAAGTCAAAAGAATGTAGATGCTACCTCTGGTCAAATGACCTAAAAGAACCGGATGGCAAGATCCACTAGAAGCCACAGGAGAGGGAAGGAGGGAGGGTCATAATGACTGAACGAGGATCAACAATACAGATGGAACATTATGGTAAGACATGACTTCTTTATCTGATATTGTTAATCCTCGTTCATTCCTTACGTATGGGACAGAGTCCCCAGCTATCTCTATTCCTGGGAGGCTCTCATGGAAGGACATTCCTGAGCACCATATAACCAAAAGATGCTCTTCCCCTGGAGGCCAAATCCAATTTGTAATGAATGATGAAGTATGAGGCGTAGCCCAAGTTGCAGCTGCACAGATGTCATGTAAAGAAGCTCTGGCATGGAAGGCAGCAGAAGTTGCCACCGACCTTGTCGAAGGAGCCTTTATGGTAGTAGACAATGGGATATTACGTTGTGTATAAATGAAGGTCACACAGTCTTTCAACCATCTAGCCAATGTGACCTTAGCAACAGCAGATCCTAATCTAGGTCCAGAAAAGGCCAAAAATAACTGGTCAGATTTACAAGAGGACCTAGTCCTGTTCAAGTAGAAGCGAATTTGCCTGTGAATATCTAGGGTATGTAGGCAATACTCTCCTCTGTTTGAATGACTGGGAAAGAAAACTGGCAATTTAATGGTTTGATTAATGGACATTTCAGAGATCACTTTTGGCAGAAATGAAGGATTAGTTCTCAAAGACAGTCTATCTCTATGAAAAATCAAGTATGGACTCTTGATGCATAAGGCTTGAAGCTCAGAAATACATCTGGCAGAAGTAATGGCGACCAAAAACAAGGTTTTCCATGACAAATATTTGAGGTTGCAAGAAGAAGCTGGTTCGAAGAGTGGCATTGTCAGAGCTTGTAGAACTAATGACAGGTCCCATGGTTGAACAGGTTCTCTAAAAAGGGGCTTCAAATGATTCACACCTTTTATGAAGGTCTTGCATAATTTGTGTGATCCAATCTGGATGCGAGTTTTAAATATGTACAATTGCTTATTGACTATTTCAAGCCTATCGAACAAGAACTGTTATCTAAAGTGTCCAGAATGAATAGTGAGATTCGTGACAGCTTTAAAAATGACTCTTGCATTAAGAAACTTGATAGTATCTATGCCCAAGTGGATGCCTATTCTATTAAACTTCAGCAAATCAAACACAAGAAATTGCAGCGCGATTTCCAGGATTTCTCAACAGGGGGCGTGTTTGTCTGGCAGAAGAGATCAGATTGCGCTACTTTGGCAGGCAATTCTGCTCGTAACACAGCGTCCCAATGATACTACGCTTGTAGCAGCTGGCGTTTGTGCCTCTTCCTCAGCAGAAGTAACATCTCTGAGTTCTGGGGGTAGTTCTAATACTCCTTTTGTCACTCCTCCTGAAATGCTTCCTTCTAGAGGGGTTGAAGTAACTGTATCCACACCGTTACCTAATCAGGAAGCTGATCATAATTCTGTTACACTCAAGGACTCAGGGACTTAGGGGCCATACGCAAGTATGGTTCTGATGGTACTGATAATTTTTTTACCTCTTCCCATCAAGAACAATGTGTTCCAACGGGATCGCTCCAGAAGTTGGGACAGAAGAAAACGGAAACTATCAGGAGACTATCAGCAGCAACAAAGGAGAAGACAAAGACAGTAACAAACCTGTTTTTCAACCTTTCCAGGTTTGTGCTTACTCCATCTGACATTAACGTTTTAAATAAAGGCTTATCCTTTATTCCTTCGCAGGGCAGTGTGCTGCATGACCTACTGATTGATTTACGTGTATTTGCACGCACTATAGCCCTTAAACTATGTTTTTTGATAGAACAGAAGGCAACGTTAATGACTGTACAATAGGAAACTATATATGTAAATGCAAGAGTACTTATTCACCAGCATTACCAGCACATGTTGATAATTTTGTTAGGATGTGGGAAAGAGATTTATATGAGTATTTTTTTAGTGGAGCTAGAAAATGTTTATATTTCAATATGAAGCCAGAAGAGAGATGTTCACTTCACAAATTTTCCTCTAACCCAGCTCTTATTATAAGACCCGCTGACAAGGGAGGGGGAATAGTGCTGTTGAATACTGATGATTATAGAGATTTCATGCTTAATATGCTTAGTGACTTCAACACTTATGTAAAAATTAATGCCTTAAAGTTAAACAACATAGTAAATGACACTTTTTATGATTTGTTGATGTGCCGTCAGATAACGAAAGAGCTATACGACTTCTTTTACAATGAAAACCCCAAAATACCAGTGATTAAAGGCTTGCCTAAAATGCACAAAGCCATAGATTCCCCCTCCACTACGACCTATTGTTAGTGGTGATAAATGGGTTACAGAGAATGTCTCAGTATTCTTAGAGAAGACACTTAGACCACTTGTTGATAACATCTCTACTATTTTGAAAGATACTTATGAACTTCTGGACCTGTTAGATAACATTAATTTGGAATTTCGGAAAGGAGAACATCTATTAATAACTATGGATGTGAAAGATCTATTCACATGCATTCCTAATAATGAAGGCATTGAAGCCATCAGAATGTTGTTCCAATGTTTTCCCATCATAGACCGCAATCAAGAAATTCTAATTTGTCAGCTACTAAATTTGGTTTTGTCGCATAATGTGTTTGCACATGGGGATGACCTATATCTACAACAAGCTGGTGTGGCTATAGGCACCCCATGTGCCAACACTTAAGCGAACCTATTAGTTTATCAATGGGAGAAAGAGTTTCTCTTCACTCACAGAGATTTCAGCAAGGTGCTGATTTACAGACGTTTTGTGGACGATGTCCTGATCGTCTGGAATGGTACTCTTACAGAGTTTGAGACTTTCATGAAACATCTAGAAAAGTACAGTTTTGTACCTACCATAAATGTAGATGTTCGAAGATCCACATTGCTGCAGTCCTAACACTTGGGTAGTCCGCTGTCCCTCGGTCGGCCCGAATATCAGAGTATAAGGCTGACGTCGGTCAAGGCGCATTTGACTGACATCAGAACGTCAGGGTACAAATGCGCATGACCGACGTCATATCCTCAGTCTTTTCTTGCCCCAGATGTCAGAAGACCCTAAAAAAGAAAGGTCAAAACCCATAGACAACAACTAAACAACCAACCAAAAATATGTACAATATATACACTATACCTCAGAGGGATAACCCAGGCCACACAACCACCTCAAACTACAGAGGGGAAGGAGGGAGGGTAAATTGGACTGCAGCAATGTGGATCTTCGAACATCTACATTTATGGTAGGTACAAAACTGTACTATGTTCTTCATCTCACATTGCTGCAGTCCTAACACTTGGGTAGAATCCCAAAGCTGAGGTAAGGGAGGATGGCTAAACTATAATGAAGCAGGGGCTGCCAAAATGCCCTGCAACACAGCAGTGGCAAAACCAGCCCTGGATTTAGAGTACAGAGGAAGGTGGTAATGCCTAGAGAAAGTATGCACTGAACTCCAAGTGGCTGCCTCCAAAATATCCTTCGTAGCCACCCTCCCTCAAAAAAGCTGTTGAAGTGGCAGTAGCCCTAGTGGAATGAGGCCTAATCCCAGCTGGAATCTCTTTGCCATGATGGGAATAACAGAAAGCAATGCAAAAACCAATCCACTTAGAAATAGTTTGTTTTGACACGGGCTTGCCCTGAGAGCACAAAGCAAAAGAAACTAATAACTGCTGAGATTGTCTGAACCCTTTAGTTCTGTCCAAATAATATCGCAACTGCCTGTGTACATCTAAAGTGTGCAAAATTTTTTCCCCTTTAGTTTGGGGATTTGCATAAAAAGTAGGCAAATGAATAGTTTGGTTTAAAGCCACACTAGAAACCACTTTAGGCATAAAGGAAGGATTAGTACGTAAAGATACCCTATCCTTATGGAAAATTAAGAAAGGCTCAACTGCCATAAGGGCCTGCAATTCAGAAACCCTTCTTGCAGAGGTAATGGCCAACAAAAAAGCAGTCTTCCATGACAAATATTTCAACTCAGCAGTAGCTGCAGGCTCAAAAGGTTGTAGAGTGAGTTTTTCCAACACAAAATTGAGATCCCAAGCAGGAGTAGGAGCTCTACGTGGGGGTCTTATATTCTTTGCCCCTCTAAGAAATTGCTTGAACAAAGGATGAGAAAATAATGGTGGGTCACAGTCGTAGTGAGCTGAAATTGCTGCAGCATGAATCTTAATAGAAGAGAAGGACAAACCTTTGTCCAATAACTCAGTAAGATATTGAAGAGCCACACTTAAATCAGGCTCAGAAACATCCAAATCCTTAGCTGCACTCCAAAATAAAAATCTCTTCCATTTATCTGCGTACACTTTCCTTGTACTAGGCCGTCTAGCTTCCAAAATCACATTCAAAACTTGTTGTGGAAGTTGAGACCCTTTATGGTTTAAAACAGAATATGCCATGCTGTTAGGTGAAGAGAGTGAAGCTTGACATTGAGCAAATGACTGTCCTCCTGGGACAACAGATGAGGAATCAAAGGCAAAGGCCATGGAGGCTTCTGTACCAGACTTCTCAGTAATGGGTACCAGTGCTGTCGAGGCCAATCTGGAGCTATCAAAATCATCCTTGGCTTGTCCTGTCTGACCTTCAGAAGTACCTTTGGGAGGAGAGGCAGAGGTGGAAAGGCATACACATGAAGATTTTTCCAACTGAAAGAAAGAGCATCCACTCTCCAAGCTGTGGGATGAAACCGCTTTGTGCAAAACTTTGGCAGCTGGTGGTTTAGTGGAGAAGCGAACAGATCTATGTCTGGAGTTCCCCAGGACACTGTCAATTTCTGAAATACATGAAGATCCAGTTTCCACTCGTGGGGATCCATGATTTGTCTGCTTAACACATCTGCTAAGGAGTTCTGTGCTCCCGGCAGAAACCTTGCCTGAAGACTTAGTTGTAAACTGAGAGCAGTCTCCCACAAAATAATTGCTTGCCTGCATAGAGGATAAGAATGTGTTCCCCCTTGCTTGTTGATGTACCACATGACAGTTGTGTTGTCTGTTAGAATCAACACCTGCCCTGGAAGAAGTAAATCCTTGAAAGCTATTAATGCAAACTGGACTGCTAACATCTCTTTCAAGTTGATATGTAGATGTTGTAGTCTGACAGGCCACTTGTCTTGTATCCACTTTCCATTCAGATGAGCTCCCCAAGCTTTGTCTGAGGCATCTGTTGTTAAAATTTGACTCTCCTCTGGCCGGGTCACAGAGAGTCCCTTGTTTAGGTGACATTCCTGAGCCCACCACAAAAATTCCTTTTGAATGCAAGGTATTATTTGAATGACAGTGTCCAGATGCTGGCAGTGCTGTGTCCATACATTTTTGAGATACCATTGCAACTTCCTCATATGCAGTTTGGCATTGGGAAGCACCAGAATACAAGATGCCATGAACCCTAAGGCTTGAAGGACTGTCCTTGCAGTCAGCCCGGACTGAAGAGATAGATGATGGAAGTAAAGGGAAAGATTCTTTTGTTTGTCCGGGGTTAGAAAGGCCATCTGGGATGCTGTATTCAGTCTTACTCCCAGAAAGCACATGTCTTGAGAGGGTACTAGACTGGACTTTATTTCGTTCACAGAATACCCCAGGCATCTTAGCACTGCTATCACATACTCCAAATGACGAAGAAGCTCTTCCCTTCCTTGAGCCAGTATCAGGCAATCGTCCAAATAAGGATAGATTTGTATTCCTTTCAGCCTGAAGAAAGCTATCACTGGAGCCAGAACTTTGTAAATACTCTGGCCGCAGTAGATAAGCCAAAGGGCAATGCAGAGAACTGATAGTGAGAAGTCCCAGTCCGAAAACGCAGATACTGCCTGCAACTTAGCCTGATAGGAACATGAAGGTAAGCCTCCTTGAGATCCAAAGTTACCATCCAGTGATCCTTGCCCAGTAGAGGTAAAAGCTGTTGTAACGTCAACATTTTGAACTTGGGAATGTCCAGATAAGTGTTGAGGATAGATAAATCCAAAATCGGTCTCCACGTGTTCCCCTTTTTTGGCACAAGGAACAGGCGAGAATAAAATCCTAGGCCCCTTTCTGGCATAGGAACCGGCTGTATGGCCCCTATTTGAAGTAACAGAGAAATTTGCTTGTGAGCCTCTATTCTTTGTTGAGGAGGAATGTCTGGCATGCCTTTGAAAGGAGGCAAGGTATGGAAATAAAACCTGTAACCGTGATGTATGATATCCAGTACCCATTTGTCCTGGGTAATCAAACTCCAATTTTCTTTGAAAAGTGCCAACCTTCCTCCCAAAGGTGCTGCCAGGCGAGAAGGTTCTGGCAGCTGAAAAGGTAGGTCATTGGGTCTGTTTACGAAAGGACTGACCCCTGCCCTCACCCGAAGACTGTGCAGGAGAACTCCCTGTCCTAGGCCTGAAAGAGCCCTGACCTCTGCTCTGCCACGCCTAGATCTACCCCTAGACTGGGAATCATAAGAAGGATACGTCCACCCTTTAGTAGGCCAATTTCTACTAAACTTTGGAGGCTGAACCTGCAAAAAATCTTTAACAGTCTGCATAGACTTAGCCTTGTCTTCCATTTTCTTTAAAACTGCCTCAACAGGAGAACCAAACAAGACATCAGATTGCAAAGGGGCATCCAAAATCCTAGTTTTAACATGGTCAGATAAATTTTGATCCCTCAGCCAGGCATGCCTGCGAAGAACTGACCCAGTGGCAGCCACCCTAGACGAGGCCTGTACAGCATCAAAACCACATTGCAAAGAATGCTTACCCACCTGTTCAGAAACATGCACTAAATCTTGTAACTCTTTACAATCAATACCTTCCGCCAGAGCATCCACCTTAGATTTCAACTGTGAAAGGAGATAATTTTGATATTTCAACATGTGAAACTGGCAATTCAAAGCTCTCATGGCTAGAGTGGAAGTAGTATAAACTTTCTTTCCCCATCTATCCAAGGCCCTGGCCTCTTTATCTGCAGGAACCGGATTCTTGACAACAGAAGCCTTCACACCCTTAGGCCCCTGGCTAACAGTTTCTGGGTCTGCCCTAGGACTCTTAAAAAGATACTTATGAGCTTCAGGCACCCTGTAATACCTGTCTGGTTTAACAGGAGCAGGAGGCAAAGAATCAGGATTAAGCGAAGCCTCTGCAAACACATCTTCCACTACATTCAGAACAGGAGGTATAGCTAAAGGCCTATGCTGGGGTAAAAACAAAAATTCACTAAGCCTTTTCCTGGAATCAGAGAAATCCTGACCTTCCCATTTAAAATGCTCTCTCATGGAGTGAAGGGTCTCTGAAAAAGAAAAATCCTCAGGAGGAGAAGCAGAAGGAGTAGAATCATCCACATCAGAATCAGAGTAATGAGAATACTCCTGCAAGTCTTCAGCCGAAGACTCAGACATCCGAAGCCTGCTCATAATCCCCCAACACAGGTTCCATCCTAGGCCTCTTATCAGGAGGGGGCATAGAGCCTCTAATTAAAGTAATTAAATCTTCTGCCATTTTAAGCATGTGCTTTTTGGGCACAGAACCTGAAGAACTAGGAGTGACACCCACAGAAGCAAAACTAGACCTGCCTCTAGGAGAAGCCTTGGAAGCAGAAAGAGAGGGCCTAGACACCTTAGGAAGGGAGGGGAGTACAGTTACCTGAGAAGCCCTACAGCCTGACCTGCCTCCTGGGAGGCCACATCCTGTAAAAACACAGTCTCTCCCTGGGACTCCATAGAGGCCTCCGTCGGAACCACCGGTTCCACTGACGCCTCTAAAGAACCGGCATCCGGTTCGGACGACTCCTCTAACCTAGGTTTAACTGCCTTGTCCTTGCGCTTCTTTGAAGAAGCCGGCGTCGGAGCATCCGACGGCATATTGTAATTGCACCGCTTCCCAAAGACTAACCTGGCACAATCCAACCTACGCTTTATAGTGCGTTTATTGAACCTAGCACAAAAGCGACACCCAACAACGTCGTGCTCAGGTCCCAAACAAGGTATACACAAATTATGGTAATCCCTATGCGGTATCTGTTTCCCACAAGAAATACAGTTATTCACTTTTCTGACATCCGGTAAACCACTGAGGCAAGAAAAAACCAAAATATTCCCCAACGGGGTACTTAACCAACTCTGACTTCGGTCTGAAACTCCGAATTCGAAAAATTTCAGAACGCCGAACGGCACTTGCAACACTGCTTCTGCATCGGACCATGCGGCAAAAAAGACTGAGGATATGACGTCAGTCATGCGCATTTGTACTCTGACGTTCTGATGTCAGTCAAATGCGCCTTGACCGACGTCAGCCTTATACTCTGATATTCGGGCCGACCGAGGGACAGCGGACTACCCAAGTGTTAGGACTGCAGCAATGTGAGATGAAGAACATCTACCAATAATTTTCTTAGGTTTACATTTGATGCTTCCTATGAATCAGTCAGTTTTCTTGATGTTAGTTTGAATATACAGGAGGGTAGACTGACTTCAACCCTCTACAGGAAGCAATGTTGGAAGATTGCTATACTTCAGTTTGATAGTATGCATCCTCGTCATGTTTTTAAGGGCATAGTAAAGAGTCAATTTAACAGGTTGTTAAAGATTTGTAGGCAAGAAAGGGATCGGTTGATAGAACATGATAACATGGAGAGAATTTTTGTTGAGAGGGGCTATGATGCCTCTATGGTAAAGAAAATAAGATCTCAGGTCACAGGAGAAGCTCAAGATTTGGGATATACCATGTCCTATAAATACTGTAAGAGTTACTGTAGCAACAATAAATATAAAATTAAGACAAATTTTATGGAGAGACTTAGTTTTGTTACAACATACACTAATGATAGTACTGCCATCAGGAATATCATCTATAAGAACTGGGGTGTATTGACCATTGATGACAAGACAGTTAAGATTGTTGGTCACACCCCTAGTTTTACTTATAGAAACAATAAGTCTCTGAAAAAGTTGTTATGCAAGAACGTAGGGAGTAATGTTCTAGACCATCCAGTAGTTTTGGGACAGTTGGGTACGTTCCCCTGTAAAAAGTGCAACTATTGTCAACATATATCTACTGATTCTGAGTTTATTCACCCTGCATTAGGCAGTTGTGTGAAACCAAATTGCTATGCAACTTGTGAGACAGCTGGTTTGATTTATCTAGCTTCCTGCAATGAATGTCCTGCGTTTTACATAGGACTTACAAAACGTAAACTCAAGCAGAGGATATATAATCACCTCTATGACATCAGGTGCAAAAATGAACTTAACGCACTAGCCAAGCATATCTCTGTGAATTTTGGCCATGCTTTTTCCTTTAGGGTTTTGCAGGTTGTACATCCAGGAAACAGAGGTGGAGATTATATGAATCACTTGGAAAGCAAAGAGCTAGAGTGGATTTTTAAATTAAAACACATCACTCGCCAGGACTTAATGCCTATGTCTCCATAAGGTCTTTTTTAGCTTCACGCAGATAAATAATATATCTCATAGATTGTATAATGGTTTAGTAATAACCATTAGATATATGTAGCTACTTGGAGTTTTGAATACTGTTATTTATATATACATTTATATGTTTTATGTAGTTTTGACATATGCCCTATTATATAAGAGCACTAATAAGTTATAATTAAATTAGGGTCATTTTATATTTCCAGATCTTGTATTTATATTTGTAATATATTTGATGTTTTTAATACTAGTTTACATTATGAAATTGCTTATATTACAGCTCATATTTTTGTCTCTTACAACAATGGTTCTTTATAAAAAGTTTTGAACACATGAGTTTAATAAGTGCATGCTTTAATTTTTATACATACTAAATGATGGCTTAAAAAATTTTCAAGTTATTAATACTCTAATGGAATCGTTTACTAGAATGCTGCTCCATATTTAAAGGTTGGGAATTTTTAAATCTAAACTTGAACAAGCTTTTTTAAATCTAAACTTGAACAAGCTTTTTTTCTCCCCTTCTTTTGTTGCATAGCTAGTTAATCAATTGCTGTGTTTAACTTGATTGAATAATTGATTTTATCTGGTTCAATTTGATGTGATTGCCTCACAGTACTAATGTATAAAATCTCTCATTTCTTTTGTAAGTCATGATCTGAAGAAGCGTATTTACTATACGCGAAAGCGCTAGTCTCTATTAAAGTTTGCTATATTTTACTGCCTTTTGCCGTTTCTGTGGGGAGACTGAACGTGTCTTTGTATCTACTATAATTTGTGTGAAATAAGAGGAGAGTCTTGGACACCCTCATGGAAATTAGATATTGCAGCCAAATGAACTCTAATGGTAGAGGCCGATAGACCCGACTGAAATAGGTCGGCCAGATACTCTAGTATTATCGACACCAGTGCTGAGAAGGGATCTACTTGTTTTTCTTTCAGCCAACAGGTAAATCTTTTCCACTTGCTTAGATAAGCAATTCTACTGGAAGACTGATGAGATACAATAAGAATGTCCCGTACTGGTAAAGAAAGATCATTCTGCCTGGCAATCAAGGGAATTGGAGGAGCCAGGCTGTGAGCTTCAGGCTGTCCAAGTTGGGATGAATCAGGTTCTGTGGATGTGAGATCAACTCCGGGGTTGGATGGAGAATCCATGGTTGATCTAGCAGGTGAGGCCAAAGGAAGGGGAACCAAATCTGATGAGGCCAATATAGTGCTATGAGGATCACCTTGCTCTTCAACCGACGGGCTTTCTTCAGAAACTGGGGAATGAGAGGGATAGATGGAAATGCATAAAGAAGACCAGAGGGCCAATCGTGGACTAGAGCATCCCTGGGTGACCGTCCCGGAGGGGAAATCAGGGCGAAGTAGTTGGTCGGGGATGCAAAGAGGTCGCAGCAAGGATGGCCCCAGCGGTGGAATATCTCCGCCGCTATCAAGGGATTCAGGGACCACTTGTGAGGTTGTAGAATGCACCTGCTGAGTCTGTCTGCTATCACGTTGAAACGCCCGGGAATATGCGTTGCTAGAAGAAAACTGTTGGTTGCCATCGCCCATTGCCATATCCTCATGTCTTCTCGACAAAGGGGGTAAGATTTGGTTCCACCTTGTTTGTTGATGTACCAGACCACCACCATGTTGTCTGATTGTATCGCAATCATCCCAGACGGCAGCAGGAGATGGAATGCTTGCAACGCCAGAAACACCACCCTCAGCTCTAGAACATTTATATGCAGTTGGGCCTCCAATTCGGACCAAGTGCCTTGAACAGTCTGTCCCTGACATAGCCCCCCCACCCCATCAGGGAGTTGTCCATGGTCACTATAACCTTGGGCTGCTGGGGGGAGAAGGGGCGAGACCATTGTGATGGGTTGTGGGTCATCCACCAATTTAAATCCTGTTTGCACCTTTGGGTTACTCGAATTTTGGCTGAAAGAGGATGCTGAAAAGGATACCATTGGGTGAGCAGTAGCCAATGTAGAAGCCTCATATAAAACCTGGCCAGGGGGACAATGGTGATGGAGGCTGCCATGGAACCTAACAGCTGTAGGACAGAATGAGCTGTGGATTTCTTCCTTGAAAGGATTGGGATCAGTTGTTACTTTAACCTTAGAATTCTGTGCTCTGGAATGGATGCTCTGCAATTCTTTGTATCCAAGATGACCCCTATGAATTCTGTGGGGTGAGATTGGATTTTTGCCAGTTTATGGTTATGCCTAGCCTTTGTGCAGCGAGGAGAGAGTATGCCAGGGCTTCTTCCAATAGATGTCTGGTGGGGGTGGAGATGAGCCAGTCGTCTAGGTATGGAAACACCTGGAATCCTTGTAGCTGCAAGTGAGCTGTGACAACTGCCATGCACTTTGTGAACACTCTGGGGGCTGTAGAGAGTCCGAAGGGCAGTACTCTGAACTGGTAGTGACTGGCTCCTGCACAGAAGCACAGAAGTCTTCTTGATGGCCTGTCCACTTTTATGTGGTAGTATGCATCTTGAAGATCTATCGAGCACATCCAATCGTCTTTTTGCAAAAGCGGGAGGATAGACTGTATTGTGACCATCCGGAATTTTTGTACTCTCACAAACTTGTTCAATACACAGAGATCCAAAATTGGTCTCCAGTCCCTGGTTTTCTTTGGCAACAAAAATAGTCTCGAGTAGAATCCGGATCCTATCTGGTCTGGAGGGATTATTTGGATGACTCTTTTTCTCAGCAGCTTTTCTATCTCTAGTGCTGCTTCTTCCCTTTGACTGGGTGGAACGTCGGGAAGGTTTTTTTGAAGTGACAGGACAAAGATCGAAGGGGATATGATAACCTCTGGTTATAATCCTTTGTACCCAAGAATCGGTGGCGATGGTTAGCCAGGCAGAAGGGTACAAGAAGAAATGACCCCCAACCACCTCCAGAGGAAAGGAGTTGGGCCTCTCTTCAGGAGCGCTGGTAGGATTGGCCAGGAAGAGTCCCTGGAACCCTGGTTACACGGACCCCCCCTCTGACCCGAAAGGGGAGTCTTCCCTGTGAGTTCCCCCTCTGCCTTTAGGGGAGAACTCAGCCTGTGTGTCATGGAAAGGACCCGGAGACTTCTTGAACCATATCTTCCCACTCTTTTGGTTTTGGGAGAAAGCACGTTGAGGGGAAGAATAACTGACACCTATGACGGAAAGGGTCTTGCCGTCCTGTTCACATCTGGCCAGTGTGCTTTTAACTTTGGGTCCAAACAACGAGAAGGCTTCAATGGGAGCGTTAAGAAAGGAAGCCTTAAAGGGTTCCACGAAATTGCACAAGCGCATCCAAGCTTGTCGTCTCAAGACCACAGCTGAACCCTCCACTCTAGCTGCTCCTTCTGATGTGTGAGATATCAATCGCATGGAGGAGTTAGCTATGGACTCAGTGGTGACCAGCTGAGAGGCCACTTTGTCACGGACCTCAGACACGGCACCAGCCAAGGTTTCAGAGAGCTCAGAAATTAAATCCCTTTGAAGCCTGGTAAAGTGTGCCATATAATTCAGGGACCTGATTGCAAAGGTCACTGATGCAAATGTGCGCTTCCCTATCCTGTCCAGGGCCCGGGACACTTTGTTGGGTGGATGGACAGTCTGGCTTTCTTCTTCCGCCAGATCCTTTTTGGTTGCAGCCGCTACCGCCAGAGCATCCACAGGAAGACCTTTAGACCAAAAGGGATCCATAGCAGGAGAGGACAAAATCTTATCTGACCTCCGGGGAATAGTCTTGACGGTGTCAGGAGCCTTCCATGCACCCTGCATGATGAGCCGGACAAGTTAATCAGCAGGTGGAGTAACCCAGGAGGTAGGGGGCTGGGCTCGAAAGGCCTGCAGGAACACAGACTCCTCAGGGGTTGGATTAAAGGGCTGCCAGTCACCTCTCTGTTTAAGGATTTCGAGGATATCACCAAAGTATACCTCAGAGGGTGACTGAGAGGATCCTTCCCCCATCATCAAAGTCTGTCTCTTCAGTGAGGGACCCCTCTGTGGAATCCATGTGCTTCCTCTTGCATGAACTTTTCCGGTGAACTTCCTCAGAGGGGCAATCTGGGGAAGACAACGGAAAGGGGGTTTCCTGTGGGAATATGCCCTGAGGCCCTTGGCCCAGTGTCCACTAGGTGCGACTTGTGAACATAGCGGTCCAGAGAAGGGCGGAAAGACAGACAGCACAGTATCACCAGCAGAAGCCAGAGCCTTCTCCATCAGTTAGAAGGCTGGTCCACCTGAAGAGGGGTGAGCGTCCAGGACAGGAGTCACCCCTCCCCTAAGTGGCTCAGCCTGCCGACCCAGAGTCCCCGGATGGCTGTGAAACAACAAATTACGTGTGCCACAACTATCATCCTGGGTTGTAGCAAAACTCTCCTGCCATGAAGACAACAGCGGTTCCTTAGTGAGTTCCATAAAGGGAACCGTAGAGGGGGAAGACTGTGCTATATCAATAGACTTCAAAGGCAATAAAGGAGGAGAATAAGAAGGGGTCTTTGGCGATGGGTAATCACCTCCCCAGGAAGAATAAGTCCTGGGGGGCGGGATACCTCTGGCCAGAAGCACTTGATCCACAAGATGCAACACATCGTGTTCAGAAAGGCTTCTAGTGGACCTCACGGAGACAGCTGAGGGAGAAACAGGTCTGTCCACAGGAGAGACAAGCTCGGTGCCCACTTCACCAGTCTGCACTGAGAACAATGGTGCAGAGAGAGACTGGACTACGGGTGTCTGCACCGAGGAAATCATTGGTGCAGAGGGCACAGTCTGCACTGACAAATGGATCAGTGCCGAAGTGGTTGCCAGTACCGAAGCTGGAACCGACAAAATTGGTGCCAGTAACTGAGGCGTCTGTTCTGAGTAAGATGTTGGAGCCGATGTGGTCAAGGTCTGCGCTGGCTGAACAGACTGTGCCGATGTAGTAGTCGTAGTAGTCTGAACCGAGGGTCCCTCAGTACCGATATAGTGAAGGCTACAGTAGATGGAGCCGAAATCACAGATGGCGCCAAAGGCCTTGGTGCCGAAGGTCTAGGCGCCAAAAGCGCTAAGGCCAACTGAGTGAGCTCCAAAACAGAAACTTTAGCCTTCTTAGGTCTTGGTTGGCGGGAGTCCCCAGCCGGGGACAAAGGCAAAGACTTTGCCTTTGCAGGATCATCCAATATGTTCTTATGGGATCTAGGAGGGGTTGAAGCCTCCGACCCAGAAATAGCCTCTGAAAAGGGAGATTTAAGAAGTCCCTTCAGCAACAGCTTATTTTTTCCTCTCAAAGTTCTATTGGAAAACTTCACAAATACCACAGGGCGGGTCAACAGATAAGTGAGACACACCCAAGCAATAAACACAAGGAGTGTGCATCTGATGTAGGTAATTTGTGTCCACAAACTGAACACCTTTTAAATCCTGGACTACCTTTTTTATCTGCCATGATAGAAAAGGAAACAGAAGAAAAATGGGTACAAGCAATGGTACGAAAGAATACTCGAAGGTAATGAAAAGAAGGGTTTACCAACGATGGTAAGGTAGAAAGTACCTTGCGGTAAAAGGTGCAGAGTAAAGAGAAAGAAACTCAGAAAATGAAGTAGCTAAATGTGATAGGGTAAGAGACAACAAATTAGAAACTTTTCCGATAGAAAAGGTTATATTACATTCAACTGACTCCATTAAGGAGCTGGTCAAAAGGCAGGGTCACCCAAGAGGTGGAGGGGTGAGACCTGAAAGCCTCCAGGTACATGGACTCCTCAGAAGGGTTGATGGGTTTCTAGCCACCTCTCTGAGGATCTCTAGGATGTCCACAAATGAAACATCTTCAGAGGGTGACCGTGGGAACCTTTCTGAATCATCTAGGTCCATGTCTGAAGTGACAGACTCCTCAGGGGAGTCTAGATGTTTCTTCTTACATGCTCTCTTCCAGGGGACCTCATCAGAGGGATACTCTGGAGAGGTTTCAGAAGAGATGGTTTCGGCCACTGGGGCATCCTGGGACTAAGTCTCTAAGCCTGGGGGTGGGGGGGGGGGAATAGTAGAGAGACACTCTGGCACTTTTGGGGGAAGAGAGCTTGGATCTGAGAGTGGAGCCGACTGGGATGACAGTATACTCCTCATCACCTCAAAGGTACCGATCCCGTTTTGAGGGAGCCCCTGGCTCCAAAGAGGTACCTTTTTTGCTAAGACCTCCAGTCAAGGAATCACCAGCTCCCTGGGACCTCAACCTAGTATTATCTACCTTAATACTTCCACCTTGTGAACCAGCTTCCTTTTGTTACTAAATTGGAAGACGGCATTTTTGGTGGCCATCACATCAGCTAGGGGTATCAGAACTTCAAGCATTATCCATATGCCCTCCCTACTTAGTTTTCCTTCTAGATAGTCTCCCTTAGAACTAATCCATCCTTTCTACCCAAAGTTTGCTCTGAGAATAACTTGAGTCAATCCACTTGACCTACCTGTTTTGTTCCCGAACTATGGCAACAGGGCAGAATATAAATCAAATGGATGTGCACAGGCTGCTACGTTTTTGCCTACACAGAACAAAGGAGATCAGGAAATCTTATCAATTATTTGTATCCTTCTCAGATAAAAAGAAGGGTGCCCCAATATCAAAGGTCACTCTGTCAAAATGTCTTACGGATACTATTACCTATTCATGCACTTCTCAAGTAGATAACTGTATGGTAAAATTAAGGGTCACTCAAGAGCTATTGCAACCTCAACTGCTTTTCAGGCTAGGTTACCTATGGATTCAATTTGTGTTGCAGTGACATGGGGTTAAACCTCATACCTTTATCAATCATTACAAATTAGAAGTGACCTCCAGGAACAAGGCTTCCTTTGGATCCAGTGTTCTGAAGAGTTTGTTCCCTTGAGCCACCCATGAAATAAGGTGCTAGGGACGCTGTCCCAACCAGCAAAGAATGAAGGCGAGATAGGACAACATAACATAGAAGTTATGTACTCACCATAACATTCCATTTTTGTCCATCTCACCTTCATTCTTACGTTCCACCCTCCTTCCTCCAACCTTCACTCCTGGAGGATCGAGAAGTCTTTATTGGATTTAGAAGTCATGTTTTCTGATTTCCTTCCTTTGTCCTATATGGCACATGTTATGGGTATACTTGTATATATATGTACGTATTTTTCTTACTGATATTTATTAATTGAAAACAAGATCTGGGTATTCTTGCCTAAGCATGATGGGATAGAGTATAGCTTCGAGCCAGTGAAAGCTTTCGAGCTTAGGAAGGACGGAGTCGGAACCGATGCTCAGTTCCGAACCCAACCAGCAAAGAAAGAAGGCGAGATGGACAACAAACATGGAATGTTATGGTGAGTATATAACTTTTCTTTTTTTGGTAATCCACTTGAAATGCAAATGTTTCTCCAAGTAATCTTTGCATCCACTTTATTTCCATTTGAACAGCTGCATGCTTCGATAAGATCAGGTGGGTTTTTAAGCCCCTGAATTTGCAGGTTTCCTTTAAAATAGAACCTGCCTAACCTAGCCCATGTACAGTATCTCTCTGAATGATATGCAAGTTCTCTCAAACTTTCCTTTGTCACCACCACATCTTGTAGCCTAAATGCAGGCATCTGTTTTCCCAGATAACTACCTTCTTTTTGTAAGTTCCCCTTCGTCTGTGCCCACAAGTACATCTATTTAGTTTTACTGCTATGCCACATTCCAGTTTACCACCACTGTTAACATCCCCTACTGAAAGGAAATTTGTTTTATCCCTTGTAGGTCTGCTTTAAAAAGAGTTGGTTTATAGAGGCTATTGCTTGCCATTTTCCCTGAGTAAAAGGCATATTCCATGACTATCCTTTCCTTTCTCATCAACATGCAAGTTAATTCCCCATTCATTAATTTTAGAATGCCCATTCTCCTTTCCCCTGACAAAACTGTGTAACAGCCTACTTTAACACTTCCTTTTAGTATTCCTCATTCTATGCAAGTGAGTCTCATGTAGTAGTTCCTTGATTTACCCCAAATTATGGCCAATCTGTTTTAACATTTAAGAGTTTAACTTTCATTTTGTGCTGTTATACATACTCGTATATAGCATTGTCTCCCCTCCCTGCCATTTCTTTTGCACTTCCAACTTCTTCCAAGGGTTTAACACTTGTGTTTCATATTAGCAAGGCACTGCCTAATATATTACAAATGGGCAAGTGTACAGACTATATCCCAGTATAACAAACTGAACTAACTTTTTGATATTTTCATCATTTCTCACTAAACAAAAACATTTCATAAAGCGCAAAAATGTATTGATGCATTAAATATTCCCAGAAAATGTGATATATATTGAACTTTCCCGCAGGCTAATCAAATGCTGTACCATGTGTTTATACTTGAACTATTCCTTTTTTCATTTTTACCTAGGCCACAGTTTAAACTTCTTCCGCTGAGGTACATACAGTTTAGTTTAAAGAATCTGGTCTTTTGTACCTTAATTCAAGGGAACAGTCCACTCTACCTCATCAGACAATCCCTTATTCATTTCTCATCTTCTGTTTTCCTCCACAAGATTTCAGGCTGATTTTTGTCACGTCTCCTCTTCAAAGTTGAATGGCATGGGGCTCTCCAGAATCTGTGGAGCCCATTCCAAGGAGGTCCAACAAGTTCATGACTGCCCTCTCTGATAAGGAATTTTTTTGTCCAAAGGTGTCCTAGTAGATGCCATGGTGGTGGCATTGGCCAGCAAAAAGGAATTGTCTGAGACTTCCATGTCTGTCCAGCCACCAAATAAAGAATCTCGCACGATGGACAGAAATGGAAAGTGTATGTTCTCATCAGCAGCCTTTACACTCAGGTCGCTGAATTACTGGACTCCATTCACTAGACTGCAGAGGGAATCTCCTGAAGGAGTTAGGTGATGCCCTTCAAAGTTCTACAGCTGCTGGAGTTTCAGACAAGGTGACTACCCAGCTTGCTACCTTAAACTCTGTTAACTCCTCTATGCGGTTTATATCTTATGTGGCCAGTGGAGCGAGTAGGACTGCGGGTACAGGAACTTACCTAAGGAGGCATTCCTGAATGCACCTATGCGAGTTCACAGAACCCTTAAAGTCTTCCTTTGTCAATGCCCCTTTCGATGGCTTGTCTTTGTTCAGCCCAAAGGTGAAAGAAACTCTGATCAGGTGCGAGCAGGAGGGCAAGGCTCTTTCTGCTATGGGAGTATGTTTTTCCCTCCCTACCAGGCCTTATTCCAAAGGCCAGAAGGGAGGAAAGATGTGGTTCCGTAAGTCCCATAGAGTTTTCTCAGATGCACATGGTGAGTCTTCTCCCAGGGGCAGAGAGGGAAACAATAACAGAAGACGCTGACCTTGCGGCAGAGGGTGTCCGCAAAACCAGGAAGACAGATGCGTTCTCTGGTAGCCCTTTCCAGTGCTCTTGTAAAGAGGCCTGCCTATCCACCTCTGGAGGCAGTCTGGGATCGATTGTCACTGTACCAGAACACCTGCCTAAGTATTACACAAGACAAATGGGTACAGACTATAATATCTAGGGCTACAACATTTCCTTCTCTTCCCCTCAGTTAGAAAAAATGATTGATCCTGGACATTCCACCCAGCCAGAGGGATCAGGCAAACCTAGAAATTCAAAGGTTGCTAAGAAAGACTCATCCAAGACATCCCCGCAGACCAAACTGGATCAGGAACTTACTCAAGGTTCTTTTTAGTTCCAAAGAAGACGGGGGACTGGAGGCCCATTTTGGATCTCAGCAGGCTGAACAAGTCTGTAAAAAAAAAAAAAATCAATGTTCCGGATGGTGACAAGGCAGATTTGTTGAAGTATAGTGATACCCAGCTGTGAACACAGGTGAATAGTGGGGTCTCTGGCGTTGATTAGTAGAGGCTCAGTGGTGGCAGTTAGGAGCCAGTCATCCAGATATGGAAACACTCGGAAATCCAATACATCTCAAGTGAGCCATGACCACTGCCATGCATTTGGTGAACACTCTGGGGGCTGTTGTGATACCAAAGGGCAGGGCTCGAAACTGACTGGCCCCCAGCCAAAAGCATAGGTGATTCCTGGATTGCCTGTCCATTTTTATATGGTAGTATGCATCCTGGAGATCTATCAAGCACATCCAATTGTCTTTTCCCAAAAAGGGAAGTAATGACTGCAGTGTCACCATCCGGAACATTGATTTTTTTTTTTTTTTTTTTTTACAGACTTGTTCTGCCTGCTGAGATCCAAAATGGGCCTCCAGTCCCCCGTCTTCTTTGGAACTAAAAAGAACCTTGAGTAAGTTCCTGAATTTCTAGGTTTGCCTGATCCCTCTGGCTGGGGGGAATGTCCAGGATCAATCTTTTTTTCTAACTGAGGGGAAGAGAAGGGAATGTTGTAGCCTCTAGATATTATAGTCTGTACCCATTTGTCTTGTGTAATACTTAGCCAGGTGTTCTGGTACAGTGACAATCTATCCCAGACTGCCTCCAGAGGTGGATAGGCAGGCCTCTTTACATGAGCGCTGGAAAGGGCTACCAGAGAACGCATCTGTCTTCCTGGTTTTGCGGACCCCCTCTGCCGCAAAGTCAGCATCTTCTGTTATTGTTTCCCTCTCTGCCCCTGGGAGAAGACTCACCATGTGCATCTGGGAAAACTCTTTGGGACTTACGGAACCACATCTTTCCTCCCTTCTGGCCTTTGGGATAAGGCCTGGTAGGGAGGAAAAAAACCATACTCCCACAGCAGAAAGAGCCTTTCCCTCCTGCTCGCACCTGATAAGAGTTTTTCACCTTTGGGCTGAACAAAGACAAGCCATCGAAAGGGGCACTGACAAAGGAAGACTTTAAGGGATCTGCGAACTCGCATAGGTGCATTCAGGAATGCCTCCTTAGATAAGTTCCTGAGCCTGCAGTCCTACTCGCTCCACTGGCCACATAAGATATAAACTGCATAGAGGAGTTAACAGAGTTTAAGGTAGCAAGCTGGGTAGTCACCTTGTCTGAAACTCCAGCAGCTGTAGAACTTTGGAGGGCATCACTTAACTCCTTCAGGAGATTCCCTCTGCAGTCTAGTGAAATGGAGTCAAGTAATTCAGCGACCTGAGTGTAAAGGCTGCTGATGAGAACATACACTTTCCATTTCTGTCCATCGTGTGAGATTCTTTATTTGGTGGCTGGACAGACATGGAAGTCTCAGACAATTCCTTTTTGCTGGCCAATGCCACCACCATAGCATCTACTAGGACACCTTTGGACAAAATAATTCCTTATCAGAGGGCAGTCATGAACTTATTGGACCTCCTTGGAATGGGCTCCACAGATTCTGGAGAGCCCCATGCCATTCAACTGACTCCATTAAGGAGCTGGTCAAAAGGCAGGGTCACCCAAGAGGTGGAGGGGTGAGACCTGAAAGCCTCCAGGTACATGGACTCCTCAGAAGGGTTGATGGGTTTCTAGCCACCTCTCTGAGGATTTCTAGGATGTCCACAAATGAGACATCTTCAGAGGGTGACTGTGGGAACCTTTCTGAATCATCTAGGTCCATGCCTGGAGTGACAGACTCCTCAGGGGAGTCTAGATGTTTCTTCTTACATGTTCTCTTCCAGGGGACCTCATCAGAGGGATACTCTGGAGAGGTTTCAGAAGAGATGGTTTTGGCCACTGGGGCATCCTGGGACTTTAAGCCTGGGGGGGGGGGGGGGTAGTAGAGAGACACTCTGGCACTTTTGGGGAAAGAGAGCTTGGATCTGAGAGTGGAGCCGACTGGGATGACGGTATACTCCTCATCACCTCGAAGGCACCAAGATTCCATTTTGAGGGAGCCCCTGGCTCCAAAGAATCAGGGGACTGCCCCCAAATCCAGGTCGCAGTTTCCCAGATGCCAATGTATGTGCAGAGCTGACCGGTGCAGATGCCCCGAGAGGTAGATTCGGATCAGACAGCTGTCCGACCCGACCCTCCTCTCCAGAACAGATGGAGGAGCGTCGGACCCTAGCCTCCTTGCCAGAAAATGGCAACAAGGAAGTTGGAGCAGAAATCAGGACCGAAGATTCTGGAGAAGGTCTCTGTCCCAAGGTTTCCACTATCATCAAATCCAAGCCCTTCGGCTCCCAGGCTGCAACTTGGGTGGGAGGAGGAATTGTCACTGGGGTGGTGATGGTTGTCTGAGCAGACAACATTCTGGGAGGGCTCGACAGGATCTTTGTTAGTGCCAGTGTCCTTAGCAGTCTCAACCACCCACTCCATGTCGTCGGACAGGCTCCTGGAAGACAGAGGATGGAGCAGAGGAGCTGGCTGGCTGCAAAATGGGTGAATGCAGGAATGACGAGACCAGATCCAATATAGAGGACCGGTTCAGAGGACTCTCCATTGGATCAGTGGAGCCAAAGAGACAGGTGTCTCTGGCCCGAAAGCCTTCAGGTCCTTGATCGATTCTTTTGCCTACTTATTCACCGGTTCAGATGCTGGCGCCGAAGTTCTTTTTGAAGATTTGTCTGACTTTGGTGATTTAGAGGAATAACTCTATTTTCCTTCAATAGCCTCAGAAAAAGGAACTTTGAGAAGATCCCTCACAAAGAGTTTATTCTTTCTTTCCTGTAAAACTCTAGAACTAAACCCATGACAAATAGCACAGGATTCCTGTAGGTGGAAAGCACCCAAAAGTACAGTTGTGTACCTACCATAAATGTAGATGTTAGAGTGTATTCACTGTTGCAGTCATTACAATTGGGGTTATCCTGCTGGCAGGCTACCCGTAGTTGGCCCGAGTTCCAAAGTCTAGGTCCGGCGTCAGTTGCTGTCACCTCCTCCCTGACGTCGGTGCACCAGGGGTATAAAAGATGCAGCAGACGCCATTTTCTTCAGTTTTTCTTGCCCCAGATGTTAGGTGCCCCTAAAATGGTAGGCTAAATTATGCCAATCAGCATGCATACACAAAAAACAACTTTTCCTTCATCTACAAGCAAACACACCACATACAGATAAGTCCCAGCAAGGAAGAGGGGGATGGTGGGAGGGTAACCTGGACTGCAACAGTGAATACACTCTAACATCTACATTTATGGTAGGTACACAACTATACTATGTTCATCGTGTTTCACTGTTGCAGTCATTACAATTGGGTTGAATCCCAAAGCAAAGGTTGGGAGGCTGGTGCTAAATAGGATTAGGAGAGGCTATCAGGCCCTGCAGAACTGCAGTGGCAAAGCCTGCCCTGGATTTAGAGTAGAGTGGTAAGTGATGGTGCTTTGTAAAACTGCACTGAACTCCAAGTTGCAGCCTCTAGGATGTTTTTGGTTGATACTCCTCTGAGGAAGGCTGCTGAAGTGACTGCTGCTCTGGTTGAATTTGGCCTAATGCCCTTAGGCACTGATTTGCCATGCTGTGAATAGCAGAAATGAATGCAGTGGCCTATCCACTTTGAAAATAGTCTGTTTTGAGATAGGCTTTCCTTGTGATCCTGCAGCATATGCCACTAGAAGTTGTTCAGTCTTTCTGAAAGCTTTGGTTCTGTCCAAGTAGAAGCGTAGCTGCCTGTGAATGTCCAAAGAATGCAGAAGTCTCTCACCCTTATTCTGTGGGTTTGGGTAAAAGGTAGGCAAATTAATTGTTTTGTTAAGAGCCACACTGGACACTACCTTAGGCATAAATGTAGGGTTTGTCCTCGGAGAAACCCTGTCAGGATGGAAAATGATAAAAGGTTCCACAGCCAGGACTGCCTGTAACTCTACCTCTGAGACTCGTCTAGCAGAGGTTATTGCTAGGAGCAGAGCTGTTTTCCAGGATAAGAATTTTATATCAGCTGCAGAGGCTGGCTCAAATGGAGGCAGTGTGAGTTTTTCTCATACATAGTTGAGGTCCCAATGCAGGTATTGGTGCTCTCCTTGGAGGTCTTATGTTTTTGGCCCCTCTGAGGTACTGGCTTACTAATGGATGAGAAAAAATAGGTGGTTCTGTGTTGTAAAGAGCTGAAATGGCAGAGGCATGAATTTTAATAGAATGAAAAGAAAAGGCCTTTATCCAGCATCTCAGTTAAGTACTGCAAAATCTGAGGAATATTTGGAGCAATCGGGTCAATACCTTGTGCCTGGTTCCAAGCAGAGAATCTCTTCCATTTTTCTGCATAAGATTTTCTGGTGCTAGGCCTCCTGGCCTCCAAAATAACATCCATCACTGCTTTAGAGAGAGGTGAATCTTGAATGGCTACATTATCCGCCATGCTGCCAAGTTTAAGGTCCTGAGTTGGCTGTGCAGTATCTGTTTTGTTGGATCAATAAGTGAGGAATTTGAGGCAATGTCCAAACTGGGCATTGAGACAAGCTCTTTAGGATTGGGTACCAGTGCTGGTGGGGCCAGTCTGGGGCAATCAGTATCATTTTTGGCTTCTCTTGTCTGACCTTGAGGAGTACCTTGGGGAGGAGAGGCAGAGGAGGAAAGGCATATACTGTTAGATTTTTCCAGCTGAAAGATAGAGCATCCACTTTCCATGCTTGCTTGTGATAAGTCCTTGTGCAGAATCTCTGTAGTTGGCAGTTGTGAGGGGAGGCAAATAGGTCTATGTCTGGGCATCCCCAGTTTCTTGTTATAATGCTGAAGACTTGTGGATCCAATTTCCACTCGTGGGGATCCATTAGGTTTCTGCTTAGTTCATCTGCCAGAGTATTTATCCTTCCTGACAGGAATTGGGCTTGCAGATGTACTTGGTAAGTCAATGCTGTGTCCCACAAGTTCATGGCTAGTCTGCAGAAGCGGTAGGAATGTGTGCCCCACCTGCTTGTTTATGTACCACATGACTGTAGTATTGTCCATTTTTATAAGTAGTTGTCCTGGATGAAGTACATCCTTGAAGGCTGTCAGGGCATTCTGACCAGCTAGCATCTCTTTTTGATTGATATGTAGATGCATTTGACTTGCGGACCAAGTGCCCTGAATACATCTACCTGCCATATGGGCACCCCAGGCATAATCTGATGCATCTGTTGTCAATGTCTGCCTGGCTGTGGTTAAGGTGAATGGCTGCCCCATGTTTGTGGTGGCAGGCTTTTGCCCACCATTGAAACTCCTGTTGCAGGCAGGGAATGAGGGTAATTATTGTCTCCAGGCTGTGGCAATGTTGAGTCCAAACATTTTTTAGATACCATTGAAGTTTCCTCATATGCAGTCTTGCATATGGAATTAGCAGAATGCAGGATGCCATGAAGCCCAAAGCCTGCAGAATTTTTCTTGCAGATAACTGGGTCTTTGTTGCCGACATTTTGAAATAAGTAGTCAGTTGTCCGTGTCTGTCTGGCATGAGATAAGCCATCTGGGCAGTTGTATTTAAGCTTGCACCCAGGAATATTATCTCTCGAGAGGGTACAAGTTTTGATTTCTTTTTGTTTACTGTGTATCCTAGACCTGTTAGTAATCTTTTTACAAATGCCAGATGCTGTAGCAGAATGTCCTTGTTCTCTGCTTGAATAAGGCAGTCATCCAAGTAAGGATATATTTGAATTCCTCTGTCTGCAAAATGCAATTACTGGTGCCAGGCATTTTGTGAAGACCCTGGGCGCAGTAGATAAGCCAAAGGGCAGTGCAGAGAATTGGTAGTGCATTGAGCCAGCTATAAATCTGAGGTATCTTCTACAGGATTGTCCGATTGGGACATGCAGGTATGCCTCTTTTAGGTCTAAAGTCACAAGCCACGCCTTCTTGCCCAGCATGGGCAGAAGCTGCTGCAGAGTTAACATTTTGAATTTTGGAATATCCAGAAATGTGTTTAGGATAAACAGGTCCAGTATTGGTCTCTAGCCTTTGTCCTTTCTGGGCACCAAGAATAGCCTTGAGTAAAATCCTAGTCCCTGCTCTTGCTGTGGTACTTGCTGAATGGCTCTCATGTCCATGAGGGATGAAAATTGTTTTTCTGCCTCTGACCACTGACTGCGGGGCAGGTCTGGCATGCCGTTTGGCCTTGGCTGGGTGTGAAAGTGGAACCTGTAGCCTTGTGATATGATATTTAAGACCCATTTGTCCTGGGTGATCATGTGCCAATTTTGTGAAAAAAGTGCTAGTTTTCCCTCAGAAGGAGCTGCCAGAAGATAAGTGCTTGGTGCTGGCAGGGGAAGTCATTGAGACAGTTTCCTGTATGGCTGTGATTTTTCCTCTCCGCTTTTGGAGGTAGAAGCACACCATTGTTTAGGTCTGTATGAGCCTTGGGGCTGTGATCTGCCTCTGGGGCATCTGTACCTGCTTCTTTGTGGCCTGTCTGACACTGGAAAGGACCAATTCTTTGTAGGCCAGTTCCTGCAAAATCTGGGAGGCAGTACCTGTAAGAAATCCTTGACTGTTTGCATCGATTTAGCTTTGTCCTCCATTTTCTTCAACACCTCTTCTGCTTCAACACCAAACAAGGTATCGTGCTGCAATGGAGCATCTAATAGTTTTGCTTTAACATGATCGGGCAGATTCTGTTCTTTTAACCAAGCATGCCTCCTAATGACAGAACCTGTAACAGCGGCCCTGCAGGAGGCCTCTACAGAATCAAAACCACATTGCAAAGTATGCTTTCCCACTTGTTCAGCTGCATGCAATAAATCCATTTGTCAACATTTTCTGTTTAAGTAGTGACATAAGATATTGTTGATATTTAAGCATATGAAATTGACAAATTTAAAGCTCTTACAGCCAAGGTAGCAGAAGTATAAATCTTTTCCCCCCATCTGTCTAGGGCCCTTGAATCCCCATCAGACGGGATAGGGTTTTTTGAAGTGGAAGCCTTGACCCCTTTGGGACCCTGAGAGATAAATTTCTTTATAAAAACCCTGCTGCTGACCCAGAAACTATGTGAATCAGGAACCCTGTAGTATCTGTCTGGCTTAACAGGAGCTGGTGGTAGAGTCAGGAGGCAGACCGCACTCTGAAAACACATCATCTACAATGTCTAAAACAGGAGGAATAGCAAGGGGCCTGTGCTGAGGTAATGAAAGGAAGTCTCTGAGCCTTTTCTTGGATTCTGAGTAATCTTGGCTCTCCCAGTGGAAATGCTCCCTCACAGTATGCAGGGTCTCCCCAAAAGAATAATCCTCAGGAGGAGAGGCTGAAGGGATAGATTCTTCAGCATCAGAATCCTCATAGGGAGGAAGAGAATATTCCTGTTCAGAAGAGGAATCAGAGGAAATGGAAACCTGATCTGAAGATTCATATTCTATCTCTTGCCTAGGCCTCTTATCAGGAGGGGGATGGGAACCCCTGATCAAAGTAATTAGGTCTTCGGCCATTTTAAGCATCTGTTTTTTAGGCATGGAGGCATGTCCAGGAGAATGCTGTACTTGTTTCTTTGTCTTTAGAGCTGCTTTAGTCTTTGCCTTTAGTCTTTGCCTTTGAAGCTGAAGTTGGTTTTACATACAACTGTGTAGGCCTGAAAACACCCTCAGAAGCCGATGTCTGCTCAGCAGCTCTGGACCCATCTGAGGGAATAGTTTCAGAGTGTCCAATGCCTTGAGTTTCAAGTGGCCTAGTCGGCTCCATGTGGGAGTTGGAAGCGGCCTGTGGCTCTGAGGTAGCGGGCATCAGGGGCTGCGAAAGCACCTCACTGAGAACTGGCGACAGGCCTAGCGGAAGCCTCGTCATCGGTTTTGATCCTCGGATGCCTGCCCTTTTCTTTTTCTTTGTGTTTTTATAAACTCCGGTAGTCGGCTGTTCCGATGGCATTATATAATTGAATCTTCTGCCAAAAATAATAGTTGGCTGTTCGACGGCATTATATCATTGAATCTTCTGCCAAAATAATGAAATGCAAAATCGTACCGACGCTTAATAGTGCGTTGGTTAAATCTAGCACAAAACCGCCAACTAGCAACGTCGTGGTCAGGGCCTAGGCAAGGAATACAGTAAGAATGAAAATCCTTAGGAGGTATTTGCTTCCCACAAGAAATACAATTATTTACTTTTTCTGACATCGGTCTGGAGCAAGAAAAAAGTTTCCCCAATAGGGTACTTAGCTTTAATGAAGACTTCTGATATGAAATTCGAATTTGAAAATCTCAGGAGTCGGCTGACCGGTACTTGTGAACTGCTTTTGCTTAGAGCACCGCACGGCAAAAAAGACTTAAGAAAATGGCGTCGGCTGCATCTTTTATACCCCTGGCGCACTGACGTCAGGGAGGAGGCAACAGCAATAGACACCGGACCTAGACTTTGGAACTCGGGCCGACTGCGGGTAGCCTGCCAGCAGGATAACCCCAATTGTAATGACTGCAACAGTGAAACACGATGAACATCAGTAAATGCAGCTGGTGTGTCCATCCATTAGACATTTTTTTGTGCACATTGGTCACACTTCTTAAAGCCAGAAGGCTTTGGTTCTTTACCATCCTTAGACATGACTGTCAATTTTTTAAACTACAAAAAAAATAAATTCTACTAATGGTTTTAACTATAACAAGATCAACTACACTTTTTTTTTTAAACAAGCAATCAAAGAGAACACACACCACAACAGTAGAAAGGGGAACCAGAGGAGAAGTTTCTGACTTAAATGACAATCTCCTCTGGTAAGAGAAGTCTCCAACTCAAACGACAACTCCCAACAAGCGAAATAGACAAGAAAGGTGAAGGGAAAGCCCTCTAACTGAAACGGGCTGATTCAAGGAGTCCTCTAACTTAAACGAACTCCTTGTCAAATCAGAGGAAGAAATTACAACAATAAAAGCCACACAAACCCTGTGATAGAAAGGGAGTTTGGACATGAGCTAGGGTAGGAGAATGGCCTTACGCAAGAGGACGGCCAGCAACACAAAGCACAGCAAAAACGAGCAAATTTAACAACTATAAGTAAAAGTAACTAAATATTCTCAACAGTAGAAAAAAGGAACAAGAATTATTTGTCAAAACAAAGAAACGTTTCTACTTAGCCTGGAGCCTAGTAGCAACCCAATCTAGTTTAGCGGCAAATGAGATCTGGGTATTCTTCCCTAAGCGTGATGGGATAGGGTATAGCCTTGAGCCAGTGAAAGATCTTGAGCTTTAGTAAAGGCAGAGTTGGAACCGATGCTCAGTTCCAAACCCAACCAGCAAAGAATGAAGGCGAGATAGAACAACGTAAAAGCAGTAGATACTCATGGATCAACTGAACGAATATTGACAGAGCTTCAGAAAAATAAATCAAAATACTGAGGAATTGGACAAAGAATGTGATACAACTGCAAACAAAGAATAAAATTATTTATATTAAAAGCAAGAGAATATGGCAAGCCAGCTGCATACAAGTGCTTGAAATATTTCACAAGAGTATAAGAAATGCAGGAAAAGTGATGATAGGGAAGAAGGGTATGAAGAAAGCCAAGGATAAAAACAGACATAACTAAATATTTAGATTCAGGAAGCTATTATAGAACCAATGTCTTGAAATATCTTTACAATTACCCCAAAATGACTAAATTGCTTGTAGAGATTAAGGAGACAGGACAGAATGAATAATCCAGTAGTAATCCACACATGAACAAATTGATAGGGGTCTTGATAGGATAGTGAACTTCAGGGTTTTTATATAAAACTGTAGACAGGAGTTGGAAGTCGGAGAAATGAGGCTGTACTAAAGAAAAAAAAAATAAACTTGCCCATGCTGAAGAAGGAATTATGTAGGGAATTAATAAGGGGTGAAATAGAGAATGAAGTTAAAGCAGCTATGAGACATCAGAATGTGGGAAAGACATTGAGGCTGGATGGAATACTGAGAGTTGGAAGACTAAGTAAAAGACAAGATATAGACGCATCGGTTTATCAAGATCATGAAAGGAGAAAATATTACCCCTACAGGGAATTTGGCTGTAATAATGCTGAAATCCAAGGAAGGGAAAAGATGAGACTCCTCTGGAGTCATACAAACCCATATGAATCCTGAACCAAGACTATAAGGCTTTTATGACAATACTGACAATGAGGCTGGCTAAGTTGTTACCTCTGCTTATTGATCTAGATCAGTGTGGGTTTGTTGTGGGAAGGCAAACATTCAATAACGTTACTAGAACATTAATGACAGATGCAGAACCAAAAAAAAGCCCTCTTAATGATGATAGGGCTGGATGTTGAAAGGCCTTTGAGAGGGTAAGCATAGTTTGGATTCCCCCAGGAATGGATAGCATTCATTTTTTAGACCAAGAAGCAGTGGTAAAATTAAAATGTGATGCTAGGCTATCAAAGCTCCCGTTACTGTTTGCCCTCCACTTGGAACACTGGCAAATGAGATAAATTCTGAAATACAGGGCTATAGCTGTGGTCAAGCAGTGGAAACACATTGCCTTGTTTGCAGAAGACACACTTTACCTTTTGGACCCAGGGGAAAAAAGTTAACATATTGTCTTAAATTTGTGAAAAGGGTCAACAGGATACAATAAATTGCAACTAAAACAAAAACAATTGTTTGTACTCACTTATGAACTAGCAAGAGTATCCTTTTCTCTAGCAGCATGAAAAGATGAAATATCTAGGGATATGGTTAAAACCTAACCAACAAAAAGCAGAGGTAGAAATGTGTAGAAAAAAACAGTGAAAACAGAAGCTGAGGACAGAAATGGTTGACCATGGATGTAGATATTAAAAACATTTTAATGGCCTGAATGTTGCTACCATTAATACATTATATGTAGGACAGTCCTACTGTTTTGTCCTTTCAAATGAAACTGACTAAACTTGAAAAAGAAATTAGGGAGTTTTGATGGGGGGAAAAAAATGGATGGAATCCACAGGGGAAAAATGAAGATAGCTGGTTGAGCAGGGCAGACTAGGATTGCTGAACCTGAAGTAGTATAAAAACCACATTTATGGCAGATGTACTTAACTTCAGGATACAGCCAATTCAGCCAAGCTGGAAGATATGGTATCAAACCAAAACTTAAATGATGAATAAAAATGTAAGATCTGGGAAATAGCATGAAACAAGTAAGGCTGCGTATACTTGCTCCCAAGTCAAACGCTCGATCAAATACTGGAAAACAAAAAAAAAAAATGAAGCAGTATACCACAAAAAGGAGAAATGCAAATAGGAGACCTCAAATAGGGAAAAAATGCAGCCACTATATGGAGGAACAACAATCAAGAAGCAAAATTCTGGGGAAAAGGTAAGGATGGGGCAAAATCACACTGAATTGGGAGGAAAATAAGAGGAAGTTTGAGTTGCAAGAAAGTGTCCACCTACCCTACATGGGTTTATTCAGAGCATGCAGGCTAATAGCAGGACCAAGAAGAATCAAACACCACCAAAGAAATGGTGAGTTATTTACTAAAACAAAACAAGTTTCATTAGGCAGAGAAACTAAGAAAGGACTGGAGTGATAGGTTGCAAAGGAAAGGCATGTCTCTGCGTAAAAATGGAAGGAAACAAGAAGTTATGTACTCACCATAACGTTCCATCTGAGTAGATAAACTTAATTTGTCAGCAACCTATGGGTATCGGATCAGACTTCGGATCCGAGCCGGCAGTTTTCAACAGCTTAGATAAGAGCTCCTAGTTCCTCCCCCTACCCATAAACCCCTGCCAACCCTGACTGACCTCATATCAAGTTTGCCCCTAAAACAGCAACTGCTAAAGATAGATCAATATCAAAGACCATCTCTGAAGACAACAAATGTGAACAATCAAAGGTCAGGGGGAAGGAGGGGGGGGACGGT